>NW_017842054.1:1618636-1639194 GCF_001891065.2 Hippocampus comes | reverse complement strand
TGTGCGGCCCGGTACCAAATGCCCGGCGGACCGGTACCGGTCCGCGGACCGGCGGTTGGGGACCCCTGGTTTAGGGAATAAGAAGAATGCAGATGAATGAAACAGATTCATCCAAGTCCATGTCAGAGGGTTCCCATTTTTGTCCCGTCCTGCCTTCTGCTGTCGATAGAAATTGGTGCCAACGTGCCTTCGGGCTCGCATTGCCAACGTCACCAGTGCAAACCCAGAACACAGGTGAGCTGTGACGTTCACGCTGCAAATTTGAAATCCTTTCCCATTTAAAAAAACAAGGGATGAACATTGAAAAAATATATCTTACATCCCTTTCTTCAACAAAGAAGTCAGCTTAATGGATTATTAAAATCATGCAGTACACAAAAACTATTGCTGGTGCTTCATTTTCCCCACATTTGATCTTACAGCTTTACTTTGAAATGGATTCACTGATAGATTCCCTCAAAAATTCTACACAGCCACCAAAACAAACTGGCAACGTGGAAAAAGTTGTTTTGAAAACGTCTTAACAATCAAAACGTGCTGTTGTATTGACTGTGTGGGAAAAGTGGATTCCTGCAAATGGTTTCCAGATGGCGCGTAAGTGAGTCAAGGTGCATTGGAACTCGTCAGCGTGACTTGAAGAGGAAGCCGTCTTTGAGACGGTAACCCACGCACGAGAAGTCAAATTAGAGCCAGCGACGAGAGGCTGCAGGTTGTTCATCACAATCAGTCTGCGGTACAAATTGTCCAAGCTGCGATTGCCATGCTTTTTTTTTTTTTTTTTTTTGGAGGGGGAGGTGGGGGCAGTCTTGAGAGGAACACCCGGCCTCCTCTGAGAGTCCTCTACATCCTCGACTGATCTTCTCCTTCTTCTTACATCAAGGGCACAAGAGACTTTCTTTGTGTGTGTGTGTGTGTGTGTGTGTGTGTGTGTGTGTGTGTGTGTGTGTGGTTGCGCCACCCAATAACAAGCCAGCAGCGTCAAATAAGACCGGATCCACTTTTGCGCTCGAAGGCCCCCCCGCATGTGTGGACCAATCATGTTCACGTTGCATATTTGTGTCATGTAAGTTTCACTTGTTGGAAGTAATTTTTCATTTCATCATTTATACGTGACTTCCAGGTGCGTGTGTGTGTGTGTGTGTGTGTGTGTGCCGCGGGTACAAGTTAGTGAGGTTGTCGAGGGGAATCTTGTCATGAGGAGCTTGGAGAAGGCCAACCTGAAGCTGGCGCATGCGCACACACACACACACACACACACACACACACACACACACACACACACACACACACACACACACGCGCACACACGCACACGCCATATGTGGAATGCTAATAACCTTTGCACTGTTTTCTTGGTGTGTGTCACTCCAGATGTGACTCTGAGAACCGTTACCGTGGAAACCTTCTCCGAGGAACCTGCTATTGTAAGTAAACGCCACCGCGCGTGCACACGCACGCACGCATGCACGCACATACGCTGGAAGCATTAGCTCCTAAGTCGAAACTCAACCTAAAATTGTGGCCTGGACTTCCAAATGGACCCAATTCCAAAGCAAACGTTCACACAGGGAATAATGTCGTAAAGTAAAATATGATATCGGTATTGTGTTAAAAAAAAAAAAAAACAGGGAAGGGAAAGAGAGAATGTGGGAAGAGACGGACAACTGGGCTCAGTTTGCATCCCACACACTTTTGGCCTGAGAATGTTGACGGAAGAGAGAGAGAGAGAAATGTGCTCAAGGTAGAAAACCACCTGGAAAATACGTTTGAAAATGCGAGGTCAGTTCATGAAATAACGATTCATCATGTTCAGCCAGACAAAACGAACTGACTAAATGAAACCTAAATCAATGCCGAGATCATATGGCTAACATATGGTTTATTATTTTAAAAATATGTAAATATTCAGAATAGCATATGGTGTCGCGGTAATCATAGCTTACTCGCTCACGATAAATGGTGGAACGGAGCAATTGGATTTTAAAAATAAAGCAAATTCCTTCATATGCGGAGACACCATCAAAAACAAAAGGTGTCGGAAGACATGTTTTGCTAACGGCGGTCCGCGCTTTCATATTGTCGAGAATTTGGGCGACGTCGTGGCAAATGCGTTTGCGGTAGCTGAAGGCTTGACCTGGCTTGGGCTCGTCTGCTTCTGTCAGCAAGGAAAAGTCAGCGTTTTATTACGATTTATGATTTTTTTTTAACTCCGGCCAGAAAGGTTCTTCTTGCAGCTTTTATCGCCGGTTCGAAAGGTTTTTGTTTTTCCTCGCAGGAAAACGCTGGAAAATAAAACAAGATCCCCTCGACTTTCCCGGATGGAAACTCGCCGTTTTCATCTTGCGTTGGACTCTGAATGGCGTCGACGAAGGACCACCTGCGTTCAAAATCGTCGGCAGATGGCGGCAGGGGGAGCGCCTCGGCTCCGAGCAACCCGACGTGACTCGGAAATGCTCTTAGCGCGTGCCGCGCTCGCGCGGGGGGCGTGTCTCGGCCTCTTCTGGGACCGGCATTAATGGCACATTATCGTGTTTGAGCAAGGAGCAAAGCACACAGGCGACGGGGACGCGGCGGGCCTTCCGTGTTTGCGGCGAGATAAAGACGGAAAAGACGGGATGATAAATGTCTTATCTCAGTCGCCGCGTTTGTTCACATAGAAACCAGGACCTGGAAAATCTGGCCAGCGGCGTTTGTTTCTGTTTGATTGAAGTTATTTGGTCAGTCAGTCAGCTAATCGGTGAGCTGTTTATTTAGTTGCTTGATAGTTTGATTGGTTAATCAGTCAGTCAACCCATTAGTTGGCTCAATCGGTCAGATAATTGGTTCGGTACTTGGTAGATAAGTGAATGCTGGAGAGCTTCAGGAGCGTTAAGTGAAAGCGAGAGCTGAGTTGGCACCCGCTTTGGATTGACGTGCCCCCGTCGAAACGTCGCCTGAGAGTGATTCGTCGGGTGCCTCCACGTGCTCACGTTTATGCTAATGGCGTCACACACCCGCCGACTGGTGATGATGCTTGATACCTTCAGCGACACCGCGCGTGACGCCACCTCGACGGGCATGCGCGGGCGGATGTGTGGGTGGCCTGTCTCTGCGGGGAATCGCAATTAGCCGAAATGAACTTTTAAACTCAGCCGACGCGCTCATTGCTAACAGCCATGAATTTTTTTTTTAGTGAAAGCGAGAGCTGAGTTGGCACCCGCTTTGGATTGACGTGCCCCCGTCGAAACGTCGCCTGAGAGTGATTCGTCGGGTGCCTCCACGTGCTCACGTTTATGCTAATGGCGTCACACACCCGCCGACTGGTGATGATGCTTGATACCTTCAGCGACACCGCGCGTGACGCCACCTCGACGGGCATGCGCGGGCGGATGTGTAGGTGGCCTGTCTCTGCGGGGAATCGCAATTAGCCGAAATGAACTTTTAAACTCAGCCGACGCGCTCATTGCTACCGGCCATGAATTTTTTTTTTTTTTTTTTTTTTTTGTGTTTTTGCGGCACACGCAGGTGACAAACACACAAACAAACTTTGCTGCAAGAACTTCCGTTGATGAACCTTGCAGGATAAACAAGCGAGGCCCGACGGCGACCGCGCTCAGGAGGCCTCGCTGGGACATTGTCTTTGATGTTGTTCACTAATGGAGCGCAGACCACGTTCGCACCCTGGAACGGGACTTCTCAGTGAGGGTCGCTGCCTAAACGGGTTGAAGAAGATGTAACAGTACATTTTAGAACATGATTCGAATGATATTCCTGTCTTTTGGGGAAACAAAAGCAAGAACTATTTCGTTGTTTAGGGTTCGGGTTTATGCTGCTGTCAGGACTTTAAGTGGTCAATGAGTGACGAGACCTGAGGCGACCTTTGACAACCCATTTTTGGCTGCTGCATCCATTCTTGGCGGCGCCTTTCATTAAGATAAGAGCTCGGACGTCGACGGGACGCCGGCCAGCCAGCCAGCACCACAACAATAGCCGGCCGGGCGTTGAAGCCGCGGCAGGTGTGCGCAAGATTTGATTTTGTATTTGACCATTTTTATTGACGCGCTCGTCCATCACGCGGCAGGAAGCCCGGGTGAAATCAGCCGACGCTTTTACGACCCTGGTGCTGAAGCGGCAGCGGTTGTCGCGGAAACGCTCGACAACATTGGACGGCGGACAACACTTTGCTCACGGTGACCACACTTGACGGGCTTGTTTGCCTCATGATGTCATCGCTGATGTGAGCAGATGGGGAGTTTTGATTTCTCTCTCTCTCTCTCTCTCTCTCTCTCTCTCTCTCTCTCTCTCTCTCTCTGTCTTGCGTTTGGACCAAAGTTTTGGGACGTACAGGGAGTCAAGTATGAAATCTCGAGTTTGGCTAAACGTGAACAGTATGATGGCCAAACCTGCATGCTATCTTCCTTCGCGTTTGAAGAAAGGTTGGCTCATTGGCAGCACATTGGAAAACCTCGTTAAGGGTCATTTGTTCTGCCAAAGTGCCCCCCCACCCTTCCTTTTTTTTTCATTCCCCCACCCCCTTGCGCTTTTGCCATTAATGGCACATTACTAGCTGTAGCTTGAAAGGAGATCTGCTAATTAGCCTCTTTCGCTTGATCTGGCGTAACACGAGAAGCTTGACGCGTCTCATTTCGTCTCGTCTGCTGACCTTCTGACGACAGAGCGGGACGAAAGATTGTCCAGAGAACGGCTCGCGATGCGAAGCCCTCGCATGGGAATCATTTTAATGACGATGATCATTTCTGCCGCCTCTTCTTCCGACATTGGAGTCACGCTTGACAAAAAACATATCGCTGTATGCTAGGTTTGGCCGTTGTCTTCAGTTGACGAAAACACGTCGATGGAAGGTTTGCCGTTGCTTTAATACTAATTGATGAACGAATCGCAAAATAGTGATAGAAGCGTACTTTTGTTTTGCTGAAGGCCAAATTGCAAATGCTCGTTACGGAAAAAGTGTATGAATTGTCTTTGATGTTAAGGAAAACCTGCTTGTTAGGTTTGTTGAAGACAACATTTTTTTGGGTGGTTTTCAACAATGCAATCCTTCAAGATTCTGAAACACTGAATTCCCTTTCATATCTTCGTTCATTAGGTTTGTTGAAGACGACATTTTTTGGATGTTTCCCAAAACACGCATGTCACGTTGTCAAACACTAAATTGTCTTAGATCTCTGATGAAAAAGTCGACGTTACGTTTTGCTTGAAAAACTCAAAATTGTCTGCAACTGGCTTTGATCGTAACAAAAAAAAATGCACGTTAACTTTATGGTACGCGAAATCATCTTTAACTTTGCGCAAAAATGGAGGTTACCTTTGAAGTACACAAAGATCTGATCTTGACAACTTGGATGTTAAGTGTGTTGACAAAATTCTTTGATCTTCAGCGAAAAAAAAAATGTACGTGACCTTTGTTCTCCACAAAATTGCCTTTGACAACAGCATGCGCATTACGTACGTTCAAGACAAATAAATACATTATTTTTACGCTTATTCGTATACAAAATTATCATTGACCCTTTATGGAAAAATGCCATCGAACTTTGATGTCCACAAAATACTCTTTGAGCTTGACAACAGATTGTCTGTTGGAGGTTTTTGGAAGACTAACTTATTTGTGTTTGCAAAAACGTGTCCATCAGGTTCGTTGAAGCCGATCCTTGACATTTACTAAAAATTGTTGATGTTCAATGGAACACACGAAACGGTCCTTGATCGTTTTGAAAAACGTGATCACTTCCTTTGTTTCTTGCTGACAGACGTTTATGTTGGAGGCAAAAGAGGTTGCCTGTCTTGCTAATTTGCATGTTTCACTAAGGTGAAAGCCGGCGAGGCGTACACACCGACATGACCTGTGAGTGTTGCCCCGGCGGCGCGATGACATCATCCCAGCCTCGGGTTCCTCGGAGGTGTTGTTGTGGACGTTGCGACTGCTGGTGCACAAACAGATTTGCTGATGAGCAGTGTCATCGCGGCGACCTTGCGCCTTCGTTCCCGCTCGCACGACTTCACCGCCGAGTTCGCTTCCGCGCCACGGCGCCGCCGTTACCTGAACGCGCCGCTGGGTGCTGTGTCAGGCAAAGTTACGGCAACAACTTTGATGTTTGTCCGCTAACTTCACGCTTGCGAGGCAACGCCAACGTGTACGGAATTACGGAAATGCATCTCACCTTGCTTATTTAAAAAAAAAAAAAAAAAACTCGTGTCACCAATGTACAAACAAAAAATGGAATAAACCTGCGGCATGAACGTTGAAGACTCCAGTGTGAATTTTGACAAAAATGTTTATTTAGTTTTAGTTATAGTCTTTATAATAAAATTAATTACAGTTTTAGTCTTAATTTAGTCATCTGATTGTATTTTAGTTTTAGTGCAATTTCAGTCGATTAAAACAGAGCGGTTTCGTCAACTAAATTAATAATTTCAAGTTACGAAACGCCTCGACAGGATAATATTGCCTCTTGTTATGAAAGACATTTTAAGATACGAAAGGTAAAAATACAAGACGGGAGGTTAATCACAGCTCCGAGTTTCCTGAACGCCACATACTCATAGCTGCTCTGCCATTGGCTATTACCGAGCATCTTCCTGGCATTCCATTGGCTAAGAGGGACCCGCTCCATCTCGAGAACAGGAAGAACAATACGTGCCCTCACATGAAAGTTTCCGGTAACACCAGAAAAAGTCGCGAGATTTATTGTTAGTCGCTTATTTGAAAAGCAACAGGGGTCTGAAAACTCGCTAAATATAGCGAGAAAGTCGGCAAGTTGATGAAGTCATCACCGTGCGGTGAGGAGACTCGCCCACTTCTTTATCTTCTCTGCTTGCCCACCTTTCATTGCAATGCGTGCACGCACTGCACGGATGACAAAGTGTCTGTGATTGGGTGAAAACAAAAGCGGAAGCAATTAAGCGGCGGGCGTTTTTTTATGTAGCTCATCCAGCAGCAAAGTGATTTGAACGTTTAAACGGCAGGAAGTAGGCAGCAGATCCCAACAAACGACCACATGACTTATGGCGCGGACATCCGTGTGTGAAAAGTATTTGCCATCCACTGACAAGTTGTGAGTAGCGGCCCGCCACCGGTGTGTTGTCATGCTGAGTTACGGCCCTGACATTAATCTCCTGTTAGTGTTGATCGGTTCCACAATACGGCCACAAACGCTGACTGGGTGGATTTACGCCGCAGGATGAAATGAGCGTTTCTGGTTTACTGGCTGGAAATGAATTTTTGGGCGGTGTTGGTGGGAATTTTCTTACGTGTACAGTGATAAATTCGTGAAAGTCTGCCTTGTAGAGAGACGATATTGAGGGGGAAAAAATAGTGAGCCACTCCCACACACTGAAAGCACATTTAAAGTTATGAACAGGCTCGGCTCTTAAAATTCACTTTTGAAAGTATTTCTGAGCACCTCTTCTCACTTTCTCGCCGTCAAGAGATGGGAGACGTTCGTATCACATCACTTTGGACAAACGCAAAGACGACTGACTCACAGGTAGCGTTCTCCAAATTCAAAGTAAGAGGAAAAGCTCTTTATTTGTCCCTGCCATTTAAAGTAAAATATCAAAGAAAATTAAACACGATATACGTTGTAACTCAAAAGCAAAATGTTCAATCAAACCATATTTTTATCTTACCGCAGTACACTGGTGGAATGCTAACGGAGGATTCGGAACGCCACAGTGAGGCTAACAGAAATTAGCATTGATGTGTTGGCAATTCTATCCAGACAAACAACTGCTACTTGACCACACGTGGAGCTGCAACACATACAAACAGAGCGAGCCAGAAAATCAATAAGCATTTTAAAGTTTCATTTCAGCTTTTTTTTTTTTTTTTTTTATCCAGGTAAGGCAATTGAGAACAGATTCTCATTTGCATTGCAGACAGCAGTGTGAAACACAATAAAAGCGCATACAAATAAGTGGGCGTGGCCCGCACGGCATGATTGACGGCGGCAGTTTTTAATGACTGCGGAAGGTTGTAAAGTGAAACGATGACTCCGGCGCTTCTGGGAAGTTTTACTGTCCAAATGTGTAAGCGGAGTGCGGGAAGCGCGCGTGCACGTTTGCATTTTCCTCCTAATTTATCTGATTGTCAGCATGATGTAAACTGCTGCATTGGACGCCAAAAACCCAACCGGCTCTCGCCAGCCCCGCCCCATCCCCGATGCTCGTATTAATGCTGCATCCCTGTGGAGCTAAAAGCAGTGTTTTATTATTTTTTTTTTTTCACCTCCATCAGGACGTTTTTACCTGCTCGCAGCTAAACCTCTTAAGCCCGTTCTCATCCTTTCCTCCCCCTTTTCTGCCGCCAGAGACAAGACTCTTATTGTGCTGCTATTAGGGCCATTTAGCGTCTCCCCAGGCTCAATTTAGACCAAATATACTCCTGCCGTTTTGGACTTCATAAGTCTTGTTAGCTTGCAGAATGCTGAGCTCTTTAATCCATCAATTCCAGATTAATTTATTAGAGATTTGTGTCAAGTAAAAAAACAACAAAAAAAAAAAAAACGTGGCAGCGGCAGACCCTCTGTCTTCGAAGCACCACAGGAAATCTCAACTTCAAAACAAAGGGTCCTGACCTCCTGTTTTTATCAAATGTCGCTGCCATGCGCGCCTCACAACGTGCAATGGCCCGCAAATGTTCGCTTCAAAGAAAAATGGCCAACTTGCTTTTCCGGCGTGGCTTCAAGACACTTTGTTGTGCTTCTACTACTCACAATGCAAATTTTGACAAACGAAACTGGCTTCGGGGGCGACATTTTCAAGGCGTTGTGAGGGAAGAACCAGAAAAAGATTGCAGTAACCGAGAAATTAATTTTCTTGTTTTCGACCAGATCGCTTTCTCCCAGAACAACAGCGTCACGGATTTGGTGCAGTTCTTTGACGCCTTCTTCAGGTACGTGCTTTCAAGTTTTGATGTTGACGAAACATCGGCTTCTTGAAGCTGAACGACACATCTTTGTTCAAAACCAAAGTGTGTTTCATTTTTCCCAAAAACCTGGACGTGAGGTTCATCCTCTGGTTGGTCAAACACTCGATCGAATTGGTCTTTTGATGTCCACAGAAACGTTGACTTGGGAACCACGTTAGAGTCCATTCAAATTGTCTCGAATGCTTGCAAAAAACAGCCGGCAAAGTTGAAGTATTCACGAAATGCGAGAACATGTCGTTTGGGTTTGTTGAGAATTGTTTCCTTTGCCATGTATTTCCATTGGAGTTGATATTTAAGGACACAGACTTTAGGTTTGACAAAGACTCAAAAATGGCCGCCTAACAAGCGAACGAGGATGCCTCGTGACCTGAGGCGACATGCTGCCACTCGCCAGCGCTTGTGTGTGTGTGTGTGTGTGTGTGTGTGTGTGTGTGTGTGTGTGTGTGCGCGCGTGCACGTGTGTGTGTGCGCGTGTGCGTGTGTGTCAGTGTGTGTGAGTGTAGCCATGAGAGGGAGCAAACTGTTGATTGCCTCAGGCCTGCCTTCAGACATCAGCAACCTTTGGGCAAGCTGAGAGTGATGATGTCATATCGAGAAGACTGTGTGTTTGTGTGTGTGTGTGTGTGTGTGTGTGTGTGTGTGTGTGTGTGTGTGTGTGTGTGAGCGTACATCATTTTACCGCCAATAGTCATGCCGTTGAATCATGCAAAGATGACAAAATTAATCCAATCTTTGGGCTTGGTGAAGCAGCATTTGGTTCATTGCCCAAGTGTCTTCAGAACATGCGGCTCTGAAGTACATGTCATATTTTTATCAAGGGCTGCAACTAATGATTAATTTGATTGATTGATTAATTTTTTGAAATCGATGAATCCAATTGAAAAAAAAAAAAAATTACCTTTCCATCCCATCATTGAAAAACAGGTCCCCAAAGTCCATTGGAAAATGGGCAGAAATGGTTTTCCAATAGCAGAGTTTTGCAATTGTCTTATTTTGGCGGTGTGGTGGGGGTAAGTAGCAAAGATAATCTGTGACTGTTGGGAGGCTTCTGATGGTTTGGACAATTTGAATCAACAAAGTCTCCAAACGATGAATCGATCATCAGTTGAGTAGTCGATTATTTTGGGCAAGTGATTCTTGTTGCGTGTGTAATTGTGCTTTTCTTCCCAAGTGCGCCAGTCGCGTTAGTCCAAAGAACGTGTCTGCTACATTCCAGTGTTTGCCGTGGTCAACTTTCTCCATCGAGTGACACGCTGGCCAATGTTCAGCCTCAGCTCTTTATTTATTGATGTCTTTATTCTCGGGTTTTGATGAGGGCGAGCCAAGGGGCCAAAGCTGCTGCTTCCTGGGCAAATGTCACGCTTATTACACCGCTCGTGGCCTCTTCAACCAGCGCGTACTGAATGAAGCGGCTCATTGTTGGAGCGCCTCCGCCTCAGCAGTTTCTCAGCCGCTTCCTGTAGCGGAGGCTCGTGGTCAGATGTTCTTTTTTTGAGAGGCCAGCTTTGTTGGCCACCTCGACTTTGGCCCGCAGACATTGAACTGCGTGGGCGTCTGACTTGTCGATTGCTGTCCGGCGCGGCCTCTTGGCGGCGTCCTTCCCCGGCAGCCTGAGCTCCGCACAATCTTCTTTCCCAACAATGTCGATTTCCTGCCTCCGCCACACTCTGACTCCTCCTCGGGTCGATTACAAGGGTGGCAAACGTGTTTGAGTTCAGGGAGCACATTCACACCTGCTTGATCTCAAGTGGGCCCGACTGGTACATTTGTGGCCGAATTGGCTATAAATAACCATCCATCCATCCATTTTCTAATCCGATTATCCTCACAAGGATCGCGGGCGTGCTCTAGCCTATCGCAGCCGTCTTCGGGCAGTCGAATCCCACCTCCACATTCAGCACCAACGAAAAAAAAAAAAAGAACAAACTGTAGTCAAGTGAGCGTTTTTCAAACGGGTACTTGAGGATCATGAATGTGTCGTCTTCATTAAACAGAGCACAAAGTGGAAGAAACAATTTTGGCCTCTAAAATTGAACGATCTTTATTCGCTACAGGGTTTTGAAGATGGATTGTGTTTATCTTGTCATCATAAATGGTTGATTTGGATCTTCGAACATCGAGAACATTTGTACAGTGTATGGACAAATTTTTTAGGAGTTGGCACCTATTTTTCTGACAGCCTCCATTCTCACTTGCCCCACTGTCACCTCCTTTAACTGACCATGTGACCTCTGTCAAATATCATTTTTAGTTTTTTTTTTTGGGGGGGGGTGTCATGTCCCAGGCCACAGAAAAAAGGATAGCGGCCGCAAATGGCCCCCGGGCCACAGTTGGAACACCACCAGTGCCCTACTTGATCGCCATGACCGGAGCCATGTCCTATATACGGACTGTGCGTGCATGTGTGTAGATGCGCGGGGGAACCCACGCACCCACTCCCAAGGCGTGAAGGGTGAGCTGGTGACCGGCGGGGTAAAAAAAAAAAAAACCTTAAGAGCTTCACTGAAACGGTAAACAAGGCCGTTCCCCTTAATTAGCGCTCCTCATGAAGCAATTAAGGCCCATCAAGTGATGCTAAATGGAGTGGAATGAAGTGACGCACGCACGCATGCACGCTGGCAGTCAGCTGGCCGACTTGTTTCAGTAGATTTTCCTCCACATGTGGCGCAAGCTGAATGTTGAACCTTTTTCTTCAAAAGCTTTCGAAATAGTGTCAAGTCCAAACGGATGGCTGCCATGTTTTTTTTTGAAAAAAAAAACAAAAAAACGAAAAAAACTATCCAAGTAGTTTCTACGAGTTCTTGAGGACTAGAGTACAAAATCCTCTGGAACAAGCGCGTGTTTTTTCCAGACAAAAATCTTCATCTGATTTCATTTAAAAACAAATAGATGACTTTTGTACAAAACCATATTTGTGCCATATATTTATGATTAAATATCGTTCAGAAAAACAACAAACAAAATTGAAGATTCTAACGCATGACCTCTGAACTATGAGGCGGATACGCCACTTTTCAACCTTTCAAGTCTACGCTCGTTTGTGTCATGTATCGTCCCAAAACGAAGGTAATTAAAACAACCAAAATGTGCTTTTTCAACTACTCGTGATGACGACGCCGATGATGATGAAGAAGTGGTCTCGCACGCGAGCGAACTCTCCATGTTTAAGTCGGCGCACTCCAATTAGGAGCCTTTGTTGTCTTTTGAGTTGGCTGCGTGAGTGCGAGCCGTTTAGTCGTTTGTGCGGCGCAACCAGGCGACGCCGACACTCGGAAAGGCTGACAAAGCGGTCGACGCTGCTCTCTTGTTTTCCTTTTGTTGTTTTGCCATTTTGAAAAGCTGGGAAAATGACTGCTTTTTATTTTGTTTGCATGCTCATTTCCTGCTCTGTGGCATCAACATTCCTGAAAAGTCGGCCATCTTAGCAAGCCTGCTGAAAAGATTTCTTATGGTTTGAGGTTGCCAACGTGCCAAGGCAAAAATCACTCACTAGCGCCCCCTGGAAATTCAAGTGGGAGGAAAAAAAATGAGCCCCGGACAGTAGTTCTACTGATCAACACCGAATTGGCTCAATGTGTGTCTGTCATGACGGGACGCACGAAACAGTCTCAAGGACCCAGACACAAAACCGCAACTCCAGTTTGAATCCGGGTCACGGCACCATTTCAGAAGTCAACTCTCACTGGTCCTTCGAAAAAAAGTCTTATTTTGATTCAACTCCAACAGAAATCAGCGATGTACTGTTGAGAGGCTGAAATCGGAAGGATTTAACGAATTCTAGAACCAACCAATTACTTGTCGATTTCTTCATTGTTACACCTCTAATCGTTTGGTGGGGTCAAGGAAAGTCGAGTCCCGATATTTGATTAACTTTGATCCTGCATCAGCTCTCATCCGAGATGACATTTCTGCTGTGTTCCGATATCAATCATCCGCTACGAGCGGCGCGACCGTCTCATTGGCGACCTTGAGCAGAGGACGCCGGCACAAAGCACAAAGAGACGGAGGAAGAGGAAGATGAGGAAGAGGAAGATATATTAGCGCAGACAGGGCCGCCCGGGGCGCATCCCGGGAAGAATCCTAAGCGGACGGGAAGGGAAGGGAAGGGACGGGACGAGACGAGCACAAAAGGGTATCGCGGCAGCGCGTGTCTTGAGGGAGATGTCCTTGCTGCGCCGTATCGCTTGCCCGCCTCCTGTCCCGCTCGCTTCAAGTCGCCTGGTGGCGGCGGCGGCGCTCGCCCGACTCGCCTCGGAAACAAACACCAAGTTCCGGCGCTCACCTGCCGGCGGCGAGGGCGTCCGAGCGGAATGACTTGTGACAGGGTCGCCCGCGTGGCTTTCGAACAGCGCAGAACACGCCGCGAAGGAAATGCGGATACGCTCATCCCTCCCCTCAAGGTCCGGGCCGCCGGCGCAATCGACAAAATTCGCCGAGTAGCCACCAAGCTAGCGGCGAACGGCGTCACCTCAAAGGACTTCGGTGTCCGCGAAAAGGGGTGGGTGGGGCTTAGGTTTGAGCCTTTCTATCCCGTGTCACCGCAGTGCGTGAAAGGCACCAGCAAGAAGAACTTTCAGAAGCACCGTTAACTGAAGAGTTGCTTTCATAAGCCGCATCTTCCGTGACAGCAATTTTGGGGAAACTGCGTGAAAGGCGCTTGAGCTGTGAGTCGAGGACGAAAGGGGACGGCGGAAAGCCGGCACAGGGTTGTGAACTTCGACACCGCGCCGTCCCCCGCCCTTCGTGGTGTCTACACCCTCCTTTGCTGGGTCCTGCTCGAAAGGCGCAGTGCTGCCCGTGGACTTGAATGTCTTTGGTTATTCATCGTACGTTTCTTGGCTCATCTTCCACCTCTGCAGTCCCTTCACGCAAATATTTACGCGCATCCCGACAAGGCCGCTCTCCACGCGTTAACTTTTAATACCGCCGGAAAAATGGGAAGCCTGAAAGCATTTCACAGACCTTGTATCCGTTGGACTTCTTCGTCTACAATTGATTGTCGCATGGACAAACGACGGCGAACACCCTGATGGCTTCGTACGCGCAAATAATGTCAGCGTGGCCCCGTCTTCCCCTTCCGCGCCGCCGTCCCCGTGGAGCCACGGCGAGGTAATGGATAATGCGCCGTGCCCGCCGAGCCGGTCTGAATTTATGGAACGACGAGGCAGCGGCAGGTTGGAATCCCCCGACCGGTCCAACCCGGAGGGGGTCACGGGGGTCCTCGCCTCGTCCATCATTTCAGGCGTTAAAATAAAAACAACGCGAGCAGAAAACACCCCCCAGCGAGGAAACGGCAAAGAAACATGGCTCCATAAAGGACGCATTAATGCTGCATGCTGCTGTGATATGCTGCTCATCAATAATGGAGCCCGGCGCGCGCACACAACAGCAACGGCACTCCGATCGGGGCGCGAGCTAAGCTAAGCTAGCGGCTGCATTCCGATCACGGCTAAGTCAGAGCAGGTCACAACCGCCTGGGATCATATTGTCATTTTATTGACTGTACACAACATTCCACATAAAAACTTTATAGGCTGCGGTAGCACAGTAAGCAAAAAAACATGCCGACCACGGCTTTTGTATCGCCCCCAAGTGGCCTGGAGGCCAGATGTAGGTCGTAAATTGAACTTGGAAATAAATATTGGCCAGTAGTGCTTTTCAAACTTTAAATTTTTTTTTTACACCATATACAACCTCTGAAAATAAAAAAGGGTGCTTAAATGATGATTCAAATGTCATCATTTACGACTATTGTCTTTTTTGAAATGAAAATGAACAAGATGTGCTTGAACTGTTAAGATAAGATAAGATAAGAAAACCTTTATTTGTCTCACAATGGCGAAATTCCCGATTTACAGCAGCAACATTATGAAAGGGAGAAGTAGAAGAACAAAAAGTATATTGATAAATTTAAGTTCTAAAATATAAATGTCAGCATATTAAAAATCAGATGGAATTTGCGGGTTTTTGGGATTGCCCAGAATGCGTGAAAGGACACCCCGCTGCTTTTGTCGTCTGAACCATCATGCCGAAATCCCAACTTGGCAGCCATTCATGCCCACCTGGCCGTGGTGGTACTTGAAGATAAATGACAATTTTACCCATCTGAATCCAAACATTTCTGAAAAATCGAATTCTTAAAATGACATTTTTCAACATGGCTTCTTCAGACCTTGTTTTGGGTCATGATTGACAAATTTCGTGGATTGTAGCAAAGTCAAACTGGCTTCAGATTTTCAACATGGCTTCTTCAGACCTTGTTTTGGGTCGACTCATGATTGACAAATTTCGTGGACCGTAGCAAAGTCAAACTGGCTTCAGGGGCTGATTTATTGATTTCATTTTTCAATCCAGGAGGTGCAAGCAAGAGTCATAACACTTCCAAAACACAAAATAAATCATAAATAAACAATATCTCATTTTTCAATCCAGGAGGTGCAAGCAAGAGTCATGACACTTCAATACACAAAATAAATCATAAATAAATAATATTGAGACACAATTCAGCATTGGCTGTTTGGCTCTAATCTGCTGTAGCGGTCGGACAAAATATCGAAGGATCCTTTTGAAACGAACCTGGCGTGGCTGCTTGAAACCAAAATAGCAGACTTGCTATGCATTTGTCACTCTGGCTTGTTGAGACTTTTTGTTGTTTTTGTTTTTTTGGTGCACTCATGATTGACGTCGCCACCAAATGTCCCGTTGCTATTAAGTCAAGCTGACTTTGAGAGAATGATGTGATGCACTACCCAGCCAACTTTTAGAGGTCGCGCCTGCACCGACTCGAGAATATAAATGAACACAAAACCCGCAGAAAGGATGGACGCGCCCCTCAGAATGTCGTCTCCTTTCGCCGAGACCAAAACGTGGAATTTGTTTTTTTTCTCCTGACTATTGTTTGCAAAGCGGCGACGGGCAGCATAACAACACATCGACGGTGGGGTGGAAATTCCCCCCGTAGATCATCATCAAATTTTGATTCCAATTTAAAACGACGGCCGTGCCGCCCAGGCCCAAATTCTGCCTAAGCTTCATCCCCGCGTGCGGGCCCATTGTGGGCAGCGTGCTGCTAAACATATCTCTGCGGCAAACAAACGCTCGTCCTGCTCTAAGCTGCTGGACAATGATCGGGCTAATCCCGCTCCTCTAAGAGGCTTTGCATCATCATCAACACCAGCACAACTTGAAAAAAACCAACACGCGCACTTTTCCTTTCCAACATTCCGAGGTTTGCTAAGAGTTTGCTTTTTAGAATGGCCAGCGGTTTCGCCGAGGCTGATAGGATGCACGAATCGTCCGTCTTCTCTGCACACACGGGACGTATAAAAGTACCACCGACACACTTGGATATGATTCACCGACACCAAATCCGCTTTGATTCGGATACGATTCACTCCAGTTTGGATCGGATTGACTCCAAATTCTTCCGATGCGCTACAATTCCAATGCGATGCTGTTGACTTGAGTAACAATGCGATACTCTCCATTCACCCGCATTTCTCGAGCACTTGGAAACAACCACCACTGTATACAAAATGCTGCCAAAATAATGATGTGATAATGTTAATGATAATGAAAAAAATGCAAGTCTGATGCCGAGTCAAAAGCCGAAGACTAAAAATGAGTTTGAAGGCCAGTTCTGATGATGGACACCGAGAGGAGCTTGCCCAACGTTTAGCGGGAGGTCATTCCGAAGAGAGGGAGCGGCAACAAATGTTTTTTTTGTTTTTTTGACTGCACTGAAGTCAATCGTATGGCCTCGTAATTACAGCAAATCTTTTCCTAACTGAAGTGAATCGTGTCGTGTCGGAATTTGAGCAATTGCAATTCTGATGAATCGGATCGTATTGGAATCCTGTCGCAGAATAAAAAAAAATATCTATATATATATATATATATATATATATATATATATATATATATCATTTGCGAGAATCAGATTGCATCCAAATTGAAGCGAACCATGTCATTCATTCGGGTCAATTGTAATGCATCCAATTGTCATGAGATTATAAATCGTAATTTTCGTGAATCTTGTCTTATGTGGTGTCGGGTGATTGGAGTTCTTCGTTCAGCTCTGTTGAAGGTGCGTGCGCGCAACTCTCAACTCGCACGAGCTTTTATGCTGTACGGCCGGGCCGCCAACGTACGGCGGGGGAAATATTCATGACGGAGCGCTTATGAAAGTGCCGCCAAAACTTTCAGTGACATGACCAAAAAAAAAAAAAAAAAACAAAACAAAGCCTGAGAGTGTTTTAATGAAGGCGGCAAACACATCATTAAGTTGCACAGAATTACAAAGAAGCGACGACGCGGCCTGGTTGATTACAAGCGGCGGCACGCGCCGGCAGCGAGCGTACGCGTGGCGTTACTCTGACTCCATCGCCGTCGCCCGTGTCGCCGCGGGGGGTTAATGTCGCATCTCTTTTGCTTGATTGTCGCGCATTTTTTCCACCCCCCCGCAGACTTCACACTCATCGGCTCTTTTTGGACATTTTTGTTTTGTGGGAGGGAGGGGTGGGGGGGGGTGGGCGACATACGTGATCTAAGGAGATGTGGATATCAAGCTCAAGAAATAGTCGGATGTCAATTCCAGTCCAATGTTTCCTCGTCTGAAAAATGAACATTTGAATGATTAGGAAAAAAGAGAAAAAGCACACATCATGTTTTGTAGCACGTCCGCCACACAGCGCAGAGGTCCAGGGGTTGGATTCCGGGCTCCGGCCTTCCTGTTTGGAGTTGGAATGTTTTTTTTTTTTTTGGGTGCCCCGAGCAAGGATGTAAAAAAGTGAGTGTCGTAATCCCATGGCCATGGTGTGGTCACGTGACTCTTTGGGCTTTGATGAAGTATGGCGGTTGCTCCTAAGAAAAGCAAAAGCGATGAGCTCCTTGTCAAAGCGCGTGTTTGTTTTGGCTCAACGGCAATCACGTCATCCATCATCCCTCACAAAAGGCGGCAAACATGCATGTGACCCGCCTTTCATACCTGGCCCCAATTAAATGTCGCTATTCATCACTTGGAATGAAAGCGTCTTTTGGATAAATGTCATTTTCAATGTGAGCCCTTTTTTTTTTTTTTTTCGGAAGGAGCGAAGGCCTGGATACAACGCAACTTGCGTGCTATAATCACCATCTCAGTGACATCTGTGATCACGGGCAGGGCCTTTATTTGGACCACTGGAGTACAGTAAAACCCTCTCCAAGGCAGTTTCTGGGTTCACAAAGCCTTTAGTTGACGTATTTATTTGTGGTGTACAGCGTATAACGACGACGGCGCCGCGCAAAACGGATTGACACGTTGTAAATTTGAAAGAAGAAAAAGAGTAACAACATGACATTTTTCAACCCAGCCAAGCTTTTGCTGAAGATTGTTCAATGTCAAATGCTCTTTCATCCTGCTTTTTACACCTACAGAATTTTGACCATGTACATCTTTGGGCATGCCTATTGAAGTATATTGTGAGGTGATGATTTATTTATTTTTGAAATACATATTTCTTGACTCGAAACAGAGGGCTCGGGACCCTCTTTGTACCATATTTTTGTCCTCTCCATTGGTCCTGCTCTACTCAATTTTTTTTGCGTTTAAATGAGTTTGTCCGTGTTCAAGAACCATAACTTCCTACATTCTGCATGTTGTTTTTTTAATCAGTAAGTTTACCGCCATTTCATTTTAAGTTTTGTTTCATAAAAACAGGGGCAGGTGGGGGGTGTGGGGGGGCACCTCTTATTTGCCATTTCGTAAGCAAGGTTTCACTGAGCATGATATCATACGTAGAGCGGCGGCCGGTGGGCGGAATGACGCATAAGACGCGCGGGCAGATGTTGGTTTTCTTCAGGTTCGGATTGTCTTCTTTGTACGCTTGCTCGCCATCTGTTGTTGTTGTCACAAGGCAGGGATGAAGAGAGGAAGAAACAAGACCAAGCCCCCGTCGAGTGTGGGCGAAGCACAATCACACAAGCTTACTGCTCATTGTTCATATGGAGAGAGTCGCAACTCGGGAATTTCGGAGGCAACGTATGCTACAGTACAATATGGAACTGCTAGCATTGAGCCAGAATGGGCGACGTTTCGTGTTGTTCGCATTTTGTGCCTCATTTGCTTGTTACTTGGTTGATTTGCATGTACGCCGATAACTTGTTCAATGATTATAAATTGTGGTATTAAATTGTTTTGGAGCACGTTAGCCGACGGGATGCGTTCAGTGGCTTATTTTCTAGCGTGGTTAATATCAAATGCGTGTTTGTCAGCCTGGGTCTGGTGTTGTTTTACTTCAGGATGGGTTCTTGATCCAGTTTTGTGTCTGTATGTTTTCCCCAATGCACTTTTGTTTCCATACACGTTCTTGAGTATGAATTCATAGTTTAATTATGAGTCGCAAATTGATTTTGGCTTTGATGACTTTGCAACTTAGGAATATTTGACCTTGGCAATGAGCCTCATTGTTTTGTTTTTTTTTCCGTCATCTTTGTCAGAGCGAGTCGGGACGCTGGCCTCACGATGATCGTCTCCCCTGCCATCGATTCTTCGCCTGTAATTTCCTCACTTCACTAAGTTGCTAATTATAAGTCTGCAGCGCCATTATTAGCGCTCGCAAAACAAACAGTGAGAGCCCCCGCGGCTGGCCACTCAGCCTTGACGGCCCAAAACACTTCCGCCGCCTTTATTAGCTGGCTTATTAGCACACACACACACACACACACACACACACACACACACACACACACACACACACACACACACACACACACACACACAAAATGAAGAAATTTAATATCCAAAAGATAACTCTAAATAACTTTGACGTGCTTATTATTACATTATGAGTTGAACGAAAAGAGGCCGCTGACAAAATGAGAGCTCCAGCTTTCAAAAGTTTGACCGTCACTCGAAGTCGTTTCCTCCTCCAAGGCTCCAACATCGCTGGAATTATTCAAACTATTTTGAAATGCCCAAATATGATCGAAACCGTGGTTAGCGATGATTTCTTGACTGGCATTTTGGCAAAAGCCGTGTTTTGGTCAAAGCAGTTTCACAAGCATGGCTAATGCTTGCGAGCAATGCTCATACAAAAATACATTTTTTTAATTCGTGCTGACTTAAGGCTATTGATCATTTTCCTTTGATTAAATTGAAACAGTTATAACTTGAATGATATTACAACTGTCAAATACTCATTCATCTGAAATTCAGCGAGGTACGGTATGTCTTTGCACTTATTGATCAAATTATATGAACATGCCCCACATGGTTAGTGTTGGCTAATATTTGCCGCTTATTGTGGCTAGCTAACTTTAATTAGCTCCTGATCAGCACAACTAATGTTGTATGTGGCTATGTTTACTGACTCAATTCCCAGGAAACTGGTCGTTTATTTAGCATTAGCATCACTGGGCATTAGCATTTGCGGTCACAGCTAATCCATTTAAGACAAAAATAAGGGCCTTTTATTCCACTTCTTTGACTTTGTTCAGAGAGGCGAGACTGAAGAGGTGTGTTGCCTGACCCGCTCTTGGTTATTAGGCGGCGGCGGTAGGCGCTGAGCCGTGACCACTGCCAAAGCGCTCAATAGACAATGACGCTAATCTCCTACGCTCACATTGTGGCCAAGCTGTATGTCGTGTTTTT
>NW_017842054.1:1585327-1618592 GCF_001891065.2 Hippocampus comes | reverse complement strand
GTGCGTGTGTGTGTGTGTGTGTGTGTGTGTGTGTGTGTGTGTGCGCGTGCGTGTGTGTGGGTGGGTGTCACTGAGGTTGTGTGGGCCACTTAAAGGTGATTGCGGTGTGGAGAGTCTCGCCAACACCGTACTAGCCACTTGCTCTCCTCACCAACAGTCGCACAAATAACGTCCAATCACTCGCAAGGACAAAAAGTCCTTACCAGGCCAGCGAGATGGCCAATCACAGAGGACGGTCATTTTATTTATTTATTTATTTATTTATTTATTTTTGTAGTCCGCTTCATTTTATGCTAAAAAAATCAAACAAACACGTTTTGTTCCAGATCCAGTTTTGCTTAAATTGTCATTTTTTCCCCCACATATTTGGTGGTCTCATTTCACTTTTTTTTCCATAAAAATGTTCTTGATGTTCACTTGTTTTGCATGTATACTTTTTCCTGCCAACTAAGCTTCTAGTGTAACCTCTGATTGATTGATTGATTTTGTATACTTGGAGTGTGATACAAAGTTATGGTCCTCCCTTAACACTCGCAAGTGTTGCTGTTATTGCCATTTGCAGACCCACTCTGATATAAAGCGGTGACAAAGACCGAGTAAAAAGTCTTCACGCTTTGGTTTTTCACGCTGGCGTTGAGCGTTCGTTGTTGTTGTTCGAGCCAGCGCAGCCAATCAATGAGGCTGGAATTGGAACACTTCCCGGGGAGACGAGGTGGAGATCTGCTCAGATAACAATAAGCTGCTTCACACACACACGCACACACACTTTGACCATTCAAAGATGAAACGAGGACACCAGATGCGCGCTGATGTTATCTCGGGCAAAGTAAGAAAGACCTTCAATCAAACTTTAGCGCCATGACGTCACAACTTCTTCCGGATGCCTCAAACATTCTCGTAGTTTTAGCATCTCCATGTTCTTGAATTTGTTTGCCCTCAACAATCTTTTGTTTCCATTCATATTTTTGATCTAGTTGTTTCAATAAGTGTTCCGAATCTAGTTTTGCTCCCGTACATGTTTTTTTTTATCCACGTTTGTGTTCTTATACGTTCTCCATCCTGATCCAGTTTCATTTCTGTATTCCTTTGCAATCCCATTTTGTTTCCGTGAGTGTTCTCGATCCAATTAGGGTGACATACTTGTTCCTGTACATTGACACGTTCATTTCAGATACGAATGCCTTAGGCGTAAATGCACTTATCGAACTGTGAATTATTAGCTCAGATTTGCTGAGGTGGGGACGCACTCTCAAAGTGACATGACGTTGCATTGTGCGTTGTACATGGTTGAATTGCGCTACGCTGGCTCTCTGGTTGGCACGCTGACTCGTATTTTTTCATTTCTCTCTCTTTTCATTTTCACACATCCTGTCTTCAAAGCTCTCTTGCTCTCTCTCACTTTCTTGCCCCCCCCACCCTCTCATTTGTCTATCCAGGCCCTTATTGGCTTCTCTTCCCTGCCAGCTTCCTGTCTCAGGTGCTGATAGCTGACCGAAATACTCTGCTTCATCCTCACCGTTGGCACATATGGGGCTTTGACACACACACACACACACACACACACGCACACACACACTAATGGCTCCACATGATTATCGATTGGAGATTGATTAGGCCGCTCTTTGTTAGAAAGTTCTGGAGACGAGGGCCAGCAGGCTGACTGGCAAACATGCTGAGTTGTGCTTACATCCAGGTACACACACACACACACACACACACACACACACACACACACACACACACACAGGCGCACACACGCCCAGAAACGATAGGAAGGACGTGGAACTATATGGAAACTTGATCTCGAACTTTTATGGAAGCAAAACCGCATCAAGAACATGTAATGAAAGATTTGGATCAAGAGCAAGTGTGGAAACACAACTGGAAACATAACCAAGTATGATTCCCCCCCTCATAAAGAAGTGTTAAATACATTTTAGACATTTTTGAGAAAATTTCAAAGAAGTGAGTCTGAAACTGATTGGCATGTCCGATGGGGGGGAAAGTCATCAATGCACGCATGTGTTTTCGTGGATCTACACTGCAGGTGTCCGTTAATAGCCTCGTGAGTCACGTAGCGCTGCGCCTCACACGAGTGGACGAGATCACATCCGACAGTCAATTCGGAGAACCGTGAGAAGACATTTCCTCTTTCGCGCCTCGTTAACATCTTTCAACTTGAACCTAATCACACCTACTCCACCACCACCAACGACCGGCTCCACGCCATCAAATATGGAAACAAAGCTGGACCGATGACGTTTATGGGGGAGGGGTGGATGGAGAGCAAAATATTGACCTCCCCCTGCTTCACTCTTCTGTCGATATAAGAGAAGCCCCTCCACGCTGGACCATATTTACTACCATAAGTACCATGGCACGTGGCATCGTCTTTTGTGCCCGTCACTCGACATCACGGATGCTTCTAGTTCACAGTTGCGGATGCTTTGCCTTTTTTCATATGAACAAGTACATAAATAGATCGCATTGAACAAAACAATAAAATAAAAATCTGAAATGGGCATCACACCCATCCCTAGATTAAACTGGATCAAGATAAGTTACGTAAACCGAACTGGATCAATCACATGTGAAGAAACAAAATTGGATCAAGAACCCACTTGATCAAGAACATTTTTGGAAAACCAAACAAATCAAGACCACATGACTTATCTGGATCATGGAGCGCGTATGGAAACAAACCAGCACAGAAACCGAGTAATCAAGCACGTACGGAACCAAAACCGGATCTAAAAGGAAAAACTGGATTTCTTTCACCTCACGCAGTCAGCGAGCGGGTCACATACTCCCAAGCGGTGACGAGATGACATGCGACAGTCCATTAGGAGCGGCGTGATGAGACGTCTCCTCATTAGCGCCTCGTCAGCATCTGCCGACCTGAACCTGCTCGCACCTCCTCGCGCCCTCGGTCACATGACAGGAAGTAGTCGCTGCCGCTTGCTCCGGGTGGGACCTGAATGGAGCTGATGTGCGATTTTGTGATGGGCAGCAAGACAACACGCACACACACACACACACACACACACACACACACACACACACACACACACACACACACACACACACACACACACACAGCAGGAGGCCTCTCGTGGCAGTAGACAGATGGGAGCTCGATGCTAATGGGACATGCGGCTAAATGGCGTTAATGGGCAGAGTAAATATTGTTGCCAAGGAAACCGTATGTGTGTGCACACGTGTGTGTGTGTGTTGAGGATTTTTTATTTTTTTTTGTTTTTAAGCGTCACTTTTGTTGACATACAATATGTGTTCTCGATCCGGTCTTCTTACCATACGTGTTCCGGATCCAGTTATGTTTTTAACACGTTGGGCCTGCAGCTATCAAATATTTTGCCATTTGGTGTCTCGGTGATAGCGAGAAGCACGCACGCACGTGTGCTCGGACGGCCTTTCACAAGGTTTGTCGCCACCGTGCTGTCAGTTTTCTGAACATATTAGCCGCGGCATCCGCGTTAGCCGTGCGCTCAGGTGCGTCAGCTGGCCGCCAGCTGTTGCTTGTTTTCACGGAGGAAAGGAACGGAACATTTGGCCGACACGCTTGCGAGCTTGCCTGTGATCTGCGCCGCCGTTACTTGCGTGGGAACGCCGCTGATGGACGGCGTCTGTCCGGCGAGGGCGATGATGAAGGCTGATGCAATGGCTTCAAATGTCGCTTTTCAACTCGCGCCGGCCAGCCGTCGCCGCCAGAGACGCTCATCCGACTTGAAACGCGGCTGATTTCGCGCTTCGCTGAGCTCAATTTGTTTTCTTTTTTTCTTTCTTTCTTTGAGATTTTCAGCTCCGCTAAACGATGTCGAGCCAAAACCCTTCATGGAATATTAACGTCTCTTTTGCATGCACTTAAAGACTGGAGCGAAAAGACCAAGTCACAACTGAATTTCATGATAACTTTTGACTTTTGAGCGGCTCTACTAATGCTAAATGTGTTGACTGAATTCCAAGTGGCCCCAGCTGCTGAATGTTCACAAAGTTCCATTTGGGCGCTACTGAGCAGCTTTTTTTGGGGTCTTTGATGGACCCCTGGAAATGAGCAGACTTTAAAATGGCGGCTTCTCAGCAAAATGGCAGACTTTGGGCATTTTTCAGGCCTGGCTTCTTGGACCTTTTTGTCAGTCCCAAAAAAAAGAAAAAAAAAGTTGCGTTGGTACCATAGTGTGTCACTTTGATTGGTCTTTGCAGCTTGTAAATGTAAACCGAATGCCGTGTGGAGAGTGTTTTAGTGCTGTCAGAGCCGAGCGCCTTTAAGTGTGTTGCTTGTGCTCTGTCAAAAGTTTTGCAGTCCTGGCTTCCCAGTAATTGCCATCCGCTTAGTCGGAGCGGTGAGCACGAGCGGCGGCGCCGTGTCCAGTCCGGCAATTGCCGTCTCTCTTCGTCTGGCAGCCCTGGCTAATTAGTCCTCCATACAAATCAGCCGGCTTTTTTTACTCCCTTGACAATGGGAAAGGTCCGCAGCACGAGAAGAAATGCTGTCAGGCCCGTCCGTCTCAGAACCAGACCTCACTGCCAAAACTCACATCGAAACCAGATTAACTCATTCACTCCCAAAGACGTTTTTCAACGTCTTTTCAGACTTGGTCCAGAATCGGCTGGTATTAAATGAGTTTTAAATACGGCAAATCAAGGCAAAATATGCTGGATCGAGATACGTCCTCTTTACCAGCCACATTTGCAGTGGAGGGCGCAGCGACGCAATGTGACAAGCCCTTCAAGCCACATTTGCAGCCACAAGTCGTCCCGCCGCCGCCGCCGCTACTTGACGCGCGTCTCAAGAGCCTCGCGCTCGGAGGCCAACGCTTATCAGCCCAGGAAATCTTTTTTCCCTGCTTACGCCGCTCGGCTTGCCCTTGTCGAGCCGAGCGGGAGACAAATGCCTGTCTGGAAGACTGACAAACATGGCGGAAATGAGATTTGTTATCGGCGATACCGATGGCCACATTCTCACACACACACACGCACACATGCACACTCATTGTCTGACCAGAGCCCATAATTGTGTCTGATATTGCGAGTGTTTGTATCATGTAAATCCAAAAGAGTGCACTGAAGTGTGTCCTTTTTGTCAAGCAGCTGCTTTGAAACCCAAAATGGAGCCAGCAGTGTGTGTCGGTGTTTGTGTGTCTTTCAATAGCGTCCCTCATGATTATTAATGCCGAGTGACGACGCCAATAATTGAAATTTTTATCAGTCGCTATCAGCAGGTTGTTTGCTGTCACGGATTTACGGCAGGGTACTGTGCGCACGTGTATTTTGTTCTTATGGTTAATCCGAACACCGAGCCGATGTATGATTGCACAACTGCATCCAAGCTAGCGCTGAAATACAAAATAAATCAACACTGTATCTGGCCAGGATTTGCTAACCCATCACCGCCGCCGTGACAGGCAGCGATTCACTGCCTAATCTGTATCTTCGACTCAAAGGCTGTGCTGATGTCACATCCCAAGCGATCTGCGAGTCGCGCTAGTGGTTTCCAAACCTGAATTTTATGGATGAGCATCTTTCAAAGCTGCCTGCTGACATGTAGCTTATATTTTGGTCAGTGGTACAGTTTGGGTTCCACTGAATGAATGCGGCGCGCTTCACGTTGTCGTCCAGTTGCGCCGTGAGGCTCCATCCAAAGCTTTCGGAGGTGTTTGACCAAATCTGAGCAAGTCATCCGAGCAACGCAATGAGGACCCGGGAGCAGACGTGATGCGGAATGTAAAATGTAAAAGTCTTTATCTATGAAAATCCAAAGTCACTACAGAGAGCAGCACAGGATGGATGCAGAAGACACGGAAGAGCAACGGGACTGACTACCTGTCACTGAGTCATTCAAGTTTCTGTACTGTGAGACATCAAGCGTGTCAGACAGAATAACGATACAACGCATAAAAGAGCCACGGCGACAGCAGAGCAACTCAAACGAGAAGGAGGAACAAACAGTCACAACAGCAGCCATCATATGTGGAGCATTTTGTTCATCCATTGTGGTTGTTTTTCAAGGCCAAAAAGTTGCTGAGAATTGCATCCAGGTCCCAGTTTATATGCACTCTGCATGATGAAAATCGTATTTGCAGCGGGCGATATTTTAAGAAAAAGCACACACGTTAACGTGGTTTGTTCGCATGAAAATGAGTTTGCGCTTGCGGTCGTTAAGTGTCGGCGAGTGTGTCAACCAATCGTTGTTGCACTTTTACGTCTCAGCACGAATGAGAGCCGCATCGATTCAAGCGGCTCGCTGGCCGCTCAAAGGAATGCGGACCTTCGCTTACATCATCGCTTTGTGGCTTTCGCGGTTTTGCTCGACGCTCTCGCAGGTTTCGATTCTATTGAGTGACCTGAAATGAGGCCTGGGGTAATGTTCGACAGTTTCAGTACATCGCAGACAAAGCTGACACGATGGAGGATTTGGCAAGGTGACAGATTTCATCTTTCGTCTACTTTTGGAAGCCGTATGAGAGGGAAGGGGCAGGAAATGCAAGGCCGCGTCCACGCTGTCAACGACGACAGTTCAGCTCAGCTTCCGTCGCTTAGCGATTTGATTTTGTTGCCACCTCAAACTTGTTAACGCATCTGAATCGGCATCATGCCATTGGGAATTTCAATCGCAAACCGCCAAACCCCCGTGGTGTCCAAATTACGGCCCGGGGGCCATTTACAGCCCACTGTCCATTTTTCAGCGCTCAACAATGAAGCATGTGTGCAAACCACTACTCAGTCCTCTTTGCTTCCCACATGGTGATGTCAATTTGTGGCAACGGGTTTGTGCGTAAGACATGACGAAGTCGCCCGCTTCAAGACTTTTCAGATGGGAAATAATTGTAAATTCCTTCCGTGGCTTTTACAATGAGACGGACTGAAGATTCAAATGGCGGACATGATGCAAATGGACTTGTTGTCACTGGAGGCTTGCCACCTGTTTCACACACAAACCTGCTACGTTTATTCACCACGCAAGCGCACACAAAGCCCTTAAAGGCACACGCACACACACACACACACACACACACACACACACACACACACACACACACACACACACACACACACAGAGTGGTTGGGTGATGTTAACGAGCTGTCAGGTGCCCGCAGTGTCGGCCTGGATGAGTGTTGCACCTGTAGCGACAGCGAGCAGCGCCGAGCGCGCCGCATTCCCTCCGGTGGCGCGATGCCTTCACCTGTTGGCCTTGAGCGCTCTGACGCCAGGGCGGTCGGCACGCACGTGTGCGCAAATGAAATGTGGGGGGGCATAGGAATGATCAGCTTCACAGCTGATTAAATGATTGGAAGCCGTACACTCATGTCATCTTTTTGGCTCGAATACAAACAAAATGTGCTTGACTGCAGGCGCATAATTTGAGGGGATCGGCATCCAAATCCAGTGACTGGTTTCGGAACGGCAACGGTTTGGATACTGTATGACAAATCACCAATCCCACGCCAAGTGCGGCCAAACTTTTTGAATTTGTGGGCCGCAGACAGAAAAACTTAAGGATGAAAGGTCACTTTTAATTTCTGTGAAAAACTTTTTGAAATGGGCTAAAGCCAGCCAAGAAAGCAATGATCGATCGTTTGTCTTGTCGAGTTCATTTCATCACGTGATGTCTTCATTAATCAGAGAGCACAAAGTGCAAGAAACCACTTTTGCCTTTAAAATTGAAGGATCTTGATTGGCTACATCAATTGGGTTCTTCTTCAGACCATAAATGCTTCATTTGTATCTTAGAATACAGAGCAAAGTTCAACAGTACACCTTCCCTTTACCTTTTTGAACGAATCTTGCGACCCGGGTCAAATGTCATTTTTCGTATTTTATTTATTTGTTTATTTGTCATGTCGCGGGCCGCTGTCAAATGGACGACGGGCTGCGAATGGCCCCCGGGCCGCCGTTTGGACACCGACTGTCTTATGCGGTCACTCGAATCGGATGGAAATACCATCCAATTTTGTTTCAAACCCATGTGGGGGTTACGGTGTACAAAATGTGGAAAATTGTGCCCAAAAACTCTCACAATGGAGCCTGGGCCACAAAGGACGAAGTGCGATACCGTGATGAGAGTGCGAAACGAGGCGTTTACAATATGGAGCTTTTCACACAAAATTCGAAATGGAGTAAGTCCAAAAAAAAAAAAAAAAATCAAATCATATTAAACTGGTCAAAAGGGCTCGAAAATGACCCGGCGGCGGGAATCATTTGCTTGCGTGCGCCACGACGCATTTCTTTCTTTCTTTATTTGAGCTCGTCAGTGACGTCGGAGGCTTTCGTGATGAATGTTGTGATGACAAAGCTTCTTCGTCTCCACGTGACGATAATGCGATGGTGATCATGACAAATGTCCGCGCGTGAGCCAGCCAGCGCCGACGTGTCTGCCACCTCAATCTCCTTGCAAGGATTCCAAATGATTCATTCCCACGCAAGCGCCATTCCGACTTGCATCTCAGCACTTTCGGAGCTCGTCCGCTGATAATTGTCCCGTCGGAGCGCGCCGCATGCGGATGTTTGTTCCGTCGCGTCCTTGAGGAGACAACGGGGATGAGGCGGCGTAAATCAGCCCTTTAAACTGCAAACTTTGCATCATCACATCCGTAAGGACGCATTGGCGCTCCGACAGATGGACTCATTTCACACACGGGGGATGTTGCGTGACACGTTGACCCGCTTTGAAAGGAAAAAGTCAATGTGGTGGATGAGCTATATTATGGCTATTATCTTCTGTTAAAAAAAAAAAAAAAAAAAAGAAAAAAATGTAATGACATGGTTTTGAAACTATATTGAGCCAAGGGTCGAAACTAGTCATTTCTGTGATTTTTTTCCCCACATTTACGATTTATCTCAATCGCTAGAACACTTTTAATACAACCGCCGCTGTATACAAAGTGCTGAACATGGAGCAAAAATAATTCATACAACAACAAACAATAAAACACTTTAATATCAATAAAACAATATTGAAGACCGTACAAAGCGCGAAAACAGTCAAGCTGAAAATCTCATGCTGAGTCAAAAGCCAAAGATTCAAAATGAGTTTTCAAGATGGGCGGCGAGGGCGCTTGCCCAACGTTCATTTCAAAGAGAGGGAGCGCCAACAGAACCTGGCGAGCTTTTTTCATCCATCTCAGCTATGAAATGGTGAAAGTCGCCACTCACCTGATTTCTGAGTTTGGTCTAGTGATGTTTGCAATGCGAGCCCGAAGGCACTTTGACGTTCATTTCAGTCGACGGCAGGAGGCGGCGCGGTTTAAAATGTCAGCTCCTCAACATGGCTGGAAATTGGATCCGCTCCCAATGCCATCCGAAGGTTCAGATGCGGATCCCGCAGACTCTTTGACTGTCGTTCATGAGTTGCGATCGGAAGCCGAGGTCTGGTGCGAAAGCAATCATTCACCCGCGAGGCAGCCGAAGATGAGCTCTACCTCACAGATGGGATGTCGGTGGCATTAATGCGTTGCGCCTTCACAGCTCGCCATAAAACGGGACGATATAATGAGTGTAAACACGCATTCCGAAAAGTATGAAGTGCCGTACAACAACAGGTGTCGCGGTGACGGACGCGCGGCGCCTAATGGGCGGATGACGGCGACTTAAGCGTCACATAAAAATGACGGAGCGGCGCGTAAAAAACGTGCTTTATTGCGCGATTATCACGCCCTCGCGTGCCAGCAGATGTCGGGTCGTTAGGCACGCCGTCATCTGCGCGACAGAAAACGCGCGCACAAATCACGAAGACGACGTCGACAAACGCAACGGTCGCAGTCGCAACTTCATGTTTGCAAAAGTACAAAGGCCGGATTCAAAGTGTATAAATAATCCCAACTACGTACGAAAACCATTCGGCTTTGGAATAACGGTCGCCTTCTGACGAAGCTCAGCGCTAACGCCGTCGTCCGTTCTACGGCGTGAATGCAAAATGGCTGCCACATCTGGATCGCAGAGCCCTCTGGCGTCTTGCAACAACAGAGTGAGGGCCGTGAGGGACAAAAAAAGGGCCACCGGGTGCATCTGTGTCGGTTGTCATGGGAAAGAAATATCGTTAGCATCTGCAGAAAACATCTTGCTAACCTTGAAATATTCATTTGGGACACTCAACAGTGAAGAATGGAAAATATTCAATAATTCATCAGTAAAATTCTTTTTTTTTTAATGTCTTGACCATTTTACTCACATGGAAAAAGTTCTTTTTCTATCGTGTCATTAAAAGAAACCCACAAGTCCCCCGAGCCGAACTTTGCCCACCCGCAGGCTTGAATTGTTGTGCGTCTTCTTTCAAATATCATCTGAAGCGGCTTTGACGACGCCGGGCCTCATTTGATGGCGCCGCGTAAACGGCGCACTCCATCACGCGTGCTGACGTCTTCATGTCGAAGCGGCGCGGAGGCGCTGGCTCACGTGACGTCGGCTGGACGGGGCGCCGCGGCGCCATTGCGGGACTCGGGCCTAGCCGTGGCAATAAATCGCCAACGCGGTGTCCGCAAAGAGCGACCCACCTCGCCGATCCCCAACTGGGAGCCCCCTTTCGCACCTCTGCCACTGATTAACGGCGCGTTGCCGTTTTCATAATGCGCCTTCGAGTAAGCCATGAATCAATTTCCGATGCGCTCTTTTAATGTGGCGTGTTTACTCCGCCATTGCGGGGGTTTAATGTAGATCATCGCGCAGGAGACGAGGAAGACGGCGATTCCGAATATTTATGACGCGTGGGCGGAAGAATGTTCGCGGCAAGGTGCGCAAACTCGACGCACCAGACCAAACAACCACACAACAGCAAAAACAAAACAAACAAAAACAAAAAAAAAAAAAAATCCATCCTGCTCACATCACTTCTCCTCCTCCGATTGTCTTGTTGTATTTCACAAATCGATTGATTGATTCCGACTTCCTTCGGACACTGAGAAATTTTGAGGGCGGCATATTCGGAAAGACAAGAAAGAACAACCAACAGCTGTTGGAACCTTCCGATAAAGAAGAAGAAGAATGCGACGCCACACCCGATGGATCCTGGTCGGAGCTGTTTGGGGATTCAACAAAAAAAAAAAAAAAAAAAAAAACCCCGAAAAAAATGTCACCCTCTCCTGAACAAGCGCCAACGAGAGCAAAGACAACACGGGAATGAGCTGAATTGTCGGGAGCCGGAACGCTTTGTGGACATTGGAGGCCGAGATGGCCATAAAAGTTCTGACTTTGCGGCTTGATTTCTTGGGCAAAAAAGCTCGACCAAAAAAGACGTGGAAAGGAAGACAACGCGAGTGGAAGAAACCCCGACAAGAAAAACAAGATCCCGCTTCGCAAACCTAGCGCCAAACAAAGACGAAAAAAAAATCAAGGAGCGCTCCACAGCGACATCCGACGGTTGCCAAATTGCGCTCGGTGTCGTCCGAGACGCGTCACAGCGAACCAATGGGCAGACTTTCCCATCTTTGTGCTGCTTTGCGCGCGTGTCAGCTGCGCAAACAAACTTTGCCATTCGTCCACCTTCCCCTTTTGTGGAACTTGACCAACAATCAAAGCACGTTTTGTACCGAAGGACCTTTTTGAACTTTGGTTGAGTGGACGCAGGTGACTAAACACCAAGTCACGGCGCGTTTCAGCAAATGTTTGCTTAAGTGGCTCAAAATTAATGTCAAGTGTCAGATGTGTAATGTGCGTGCGTGCGTGTGTGTGTGTGTGTGTGTGTGTGTGTGTGTGTGTGAGATGCCCACAAACTGTCCTGAGTTTTGAGTTTCCACAATCTGTGAATGCCGTTGAGCGACTTTTGGACGAAGGGTCCGCTTGACTGACCGATGTCGTGCCAACATGCCGCTGATATCGAGATAAAGACGGCCGTAGCTGAGGTCAGCATGCGGACGTTGAAGTGGGAAGAGTGGGGCGGGAAAGAGGACGATCAAGGCGCGCTCCCAGTTGGCCGAATGAGCGTGGCCGCGTGTCCACGTGTGACGAAAGCTACTTTGAATGAAAGCGATGTTCGAATTAAATCAATGACACACAACAAAAACAAAACAACAGAAATGCGATCATGTGATTGGACGTTCGAGGGCAGAGGAGGCGGATCTTCTGCCTCTCGGCGCACGGCTTTCTGCTCCCGTGACACGAAACAAGGCTAAAAATAGATTCGCTTCCTGACTTTCCCGTACCCTGCGGCAGTCTAGAACGGCCTCCAGTCAACGAGGCCGCGTTTGGCCGCAACGACTTATTTTCGCGGATCTGATCAATGACAACATGGACAGATTACACCAAGTATGACATCACAGTCGATCACCAGTTATGCCTAAAGTGCAAAACGGCAAACGATTACAATCCACGCCAGCTCTCTATACAGTGTATTTTATTTTATTTTTTTCCACAATTGAGTGAAAAGAGCATATGGAGTCCATCGTCAATTCTTTGCTGTCCAGCGTGTGGAGTCATTAGAGTCCAGTTGTGTCATGCAATGCGTGTTGTCGTTCTGCAGTGTGGGTCATCTTTTGCGCTCATTAGAGGATTTTTTTTTAGTTCACCTTTTCTCCGTCTTTACGAGCCGATCGATAATAATCCTCCTCATCATCGCCATCCTCATCCATCAATATTGAACCCGCGGCAGGAAAAAAAAAAATTACACTCGCCGTCCGTCATTGCGCTGGCCTTGTGCGCGCCAGAGGCAGGTAAACACATTCATCTCTCTCCCGCTAAAAGCTAAAAGTTAAAAAAAAAAAAAAAAGCAAAGGTGAGAGAACATTCCAAACGCTGATGAGGCGTCGGGGGGGTTGGGGGGGGGGAGTGTGATTCATTTGCGACGAGATGGACAAAGAGGATCAAAGAAGACTTCATTGTCCTTCTTGCACTTTAAAATGTCGTTGCCTGATTAAAACGGAGACACCGCCCGCACACGCGCCCACACACGCGCCGGCGCGTTTAGTATGCGGGTGTGCAGAGACGAGGGTCCGACCCGCCGTCCCACGCGCGCGATGAGTCGAAAAGCGCCATCACGATGGAGTCACGCCCAAGACGACGGCAGCAAGTCGGGTTTTGTTTTTCGCGTGTTGCTTCCCGGTCATATGAATCATTTCTTAGGTACGTGCCAGTCAGCTTTTTTGTTATTCACTTGTAATGAATTTAGTCCTCCTGTTTTGGTTCTTGAATTATTTTGTTCAAATGTGTTGTTGTTGTTGTTTTTTTTTTTTTTTTTACTAGTTATTTGTTGTGTACTTGCTGTGTACTTCATGTTTATCATTTCCTTTCCTGTGTACTTAGAGTGTATTTATGTGGATACCTTTGTTGTTTATTTGCTTTGACTGTGGCGCCACTTTCGTGTTTGTTTGAGACGAGCAAGACGAGGAGGAGGAGGAGGAGGAGTGAATTTGGTGTTTATCTGCCGCAGCATCTCCTGGATTGCACCGATAAAACTGCCACTTTGCGCCCTAACACCATCTGAGCCTTGGAGGGATTTTTTTTTTTTTCCTTCTACATGCCCAGAAAAGAAAAACAACAACCTGAAATGATGTGGACACGCCCACCCCCGTCCCCCCTCCCCCTCCCAACTGCGTTGCCATCGTCAGGCTCCAACATGAATCCTTCTGCACGCGTTACACAATTTCACTTCTTTTATTCGGGACACACGCACGCGCGCAGGCAGCCCCCCCCACCCTGTGGATGGGCTCCACTGATCTGTAATTGAAGGGTTGTTTTTTTTTGGGGGGGGGTACGGTGAGAAGATTGGACACAAGCATTTTGCGCACGGCGGGGAGCAGCACGGATGGGCACCCTGATGGGCTAAAGTGGGAGGGTTGGATGCTGCGGGGGGGCGGGGGGGGGGGTTGTTTTCCGACACCGTCGGGTTGTCAGCGCTCGGGCGGGTTTGGTGAATGACGTCAATTTGCCGAGACGTTCTGACCAATAAGTCCAGCTTAGGGTTGCAAATGAGGCTTCCAAATTGGATTTGGGCGAAATTTCGGGTTCGTCATCTCGGGTTCGTGTTTGAAGTCTTGGTCGGGCTTTCAAGCTTGGGTCGGCGTTACAAATGAGCCTTTCCAACTGGAGGGAGATTGCAAATTCCATTTCCAAACTGGCTTTGCGTGGGCAACCTGTTGCGCTGTTTCCAATCGCGGTTCAGGTTTCAAATGAGAGCTCCATACGGTGTCCATACGATGTCGAGCTCAGGTTATCGTGTCAAAATGAAGCAACGAGCGGGCCCAGAGCTCTCCAGCGAGCGGGTTGCCCCCCCCCCTCACCCCCGACAGACTTTTTTGACATTATGCGATGTCATTCTCGCATTGCGCTCACACCGGTCGCCGATGACGACGCGCCTAACGTTCATCCAGACTTCAGGAAAGACGTTTTGAGAGTCAACGTTTTGAATCGCATTTCCGAGCGCGAGTCGCGTCTGCTTTTTCATTTGAACACCTCACTTGAATGGGCTTTGTTTCTGAAGGGAGACCTGCGCGCAACGAGCGTATTTTTCCAGACGCTGCACCAAAACCGCATCCGGCGCGCAAAGCCGGACATCGGGGCCATTAGTAGCGTAACCCGAGCCGCCGTCTGACACTTCAACCCGCGAGGAAAATGAAATATGAAAAAATACACCTGATCCCAAGTTGACGTTTCTGTCCGTTGCAAAAGTCTTGGAACGGCGAGGCCATTTGCGTTCATTTTGGCCATTTGCTGGCTTTCTTTCAAGATGTCTTGAGACACCTTCAGTCAGCAACATGAAATTTGCCAAACGTGTCTGTCGTGAGCAGACCCATTAAAAGGCGAACGATGTCGGCCGTTTTCTTCGGAAGTGGCCGTTTTACGGTTGGTCTTTTTTGAGAAGAAACGTCCACTCCTGTGTGTGTTCGCGTGTGTGTGTTGAGGAAGTGTCAGCGTGGTTAATTATCAGGTCTTTGTGTGCGACCTTTGCGGCGTAGCTGAGCAGAAAGGTCGAACGGGATCAATAGTCGGGAAACATTAGCCGTAGCGTCGGATGTCGTAACGTGATCCGCCCCATCGGGTCCCACCGGTGCCTGGAATATTGTGTCGTTAACGAGCGCGCGCAGGCCATGTTGGGTGGAGCAGAGGGCCGTGGGGGCGGGGAGGGGGGTGGGGGGGGCGCCGCCGGGACAATCGGCTACGCACGTCAACTTGAATTTTCAGACTTTGGCAATTACGAAAGATTTATTGGCACAAAAAATGGTGACAAGGAGACATTTTGAGAGAAATAAATTTCATCCATGCTACATGTCAATGTATGCATATTTGACAATAAAGTTGAACCTTGAACCTTGAACCTTGATTTTGGCCGTTTCCGGGGGCGGGTTCTTTTATTAAGATGAAATAGTCCTCGCGCCAGCAAATTTCCAGCACGTGCGCGCACGTGAGATGTATGAGGTTCCAAAAAGAAAGGACAGCAACCAAGTCAAGGCACGGAGGCTTGATTTGGAGCGCGCGTGTATAACGTGGGCTTCAAACTCGACTTCCAAGCCAACGTTGGGCTTTCTCACGAGGCTCTCATGAATTTGAACAGAATTTGGTTTTTGCAAATGCGGGTTGCAGTGGCGACTTGGGCCGCCTGCGGCACGGCGCCCGTGAAGCAGTCATGCCAGATCTGTGACCTGCTGCCGCTCTTTCCTCGTGGCTAGTTTTCTGTTAGCATTCTATTAGCAGACAGCAAGTGTCCCGCACACACAGACACACACATACACACACACAACGTGTTAAGCCACCCGGGAGCGCAAAAGTGGAGATAAAAGCGGAGGCGCGCCCCTCTTCCTTCACCTCCCCCAGGGCGACCCTGGCAAATTTTAAAACCACTTGCAGTCCAATACGGCTGTTGAGCATTTCTCCCCTTTGATGTAATTGTTATTTTCATGCTGATATGTTTCATCGTTGTGTCTTTTTTATCCGTGTTGAGTTGACTGACGCCTCAGGAAGGCAGCCAATCAGGATGTTGAGAGAAAAAAAAAATCCCCCCCAAAACCTCCTGACTGACTTGTCTGTTCATCTCAAGATGCATTAAATTGAATGTGAATCAATTTAAAAATGTCTTTTTGTTTTCAACCCCAAAGTATTTTTCTACGTACGATTTTTTTTTTAATTAGAGTGGGGTGATGACTTTATTCTTGTAATATTGTGGCTTTTTTTTCCCCCCTAAATGTTATTTATTTTAATCTGGAAAATTAAATTGAATAATTTTACCCCTCAAAACTCATCACCGCCTCAAGAATTAAGATTTTTCTCAACATGAAAAGCATCTTATTTTTGCAAAAAAAATAAATAAAATAAAAATAAGTTTAAAGCCGTGTTATGATTGGACTTGCCTGATGTGATAAGCTTTGAAAAAGTGAAGTGTGCGTAATAGAAGCTGATGTTGTTCCTCCCTGTTGATTTCATCGAAGAAAGGAAAAAAAGGCTGACCAAGTTTATCGGGCTTTTTGGTTTGAAGATGTTTTAAAAGGCGGCCGGCCGGCCATTAGCGAGGAGGTAAGTGCTGCTATTCTGCACATGAAAGACGAGCAATTTTAGCTGTAAGTGGACGCCTGGCAACCACGCCGCTTCACGCGTCAGCAAGAAAAGCAACACCCCCCTCCCCCCACCAATCGTTCCATAACGCTCCCTTTAATGACCCCCCCCCCCACCCTCAGTTGCGTGATGTCAAAGATGCGAGGAAGTTCAGTCCGGGATGTGAGCGGAGCAACGGCATCGCTGACCTCATGCGCATCCCTACAATAGCCACAAAACGGAACGATACAGAGAGCCCCTTTTCCATCGCGCTCGTGGTTGTGTTCATGCTTGTTCCGGGCCAGTGTCCAGATTAGCAGCTGTTCTTTTTTTTTCCACCAGCGAAATTGGCTCTCGCTCCAATGCTTGAAACTGGCGCTTAATAAGCCGGCACAATTATTTCTTGGGCCAACTACGGCAGGGGGCAGGTGGGCGGGGTTATCATGACATGCGCAAATGTAGTGGAATGACTCCACGGACACATGGAAGTTGCGCACAAACGGTTGAGCGGTGAACTCCGGCACAATTGTTGTCCCACCGGAAGAGCCGTCGCGGAGTTGCCCAGATTGGGATGTTCGCTCCGACTCACGGCCAGACTCACGATCATCGACAATGATTCAGAAAGATAGAAGCGATTGCTGACTGTTATAGACTACATACGTGTAATCCACGCTATGCTAAATTGCCTAGCAGATGCTAATTATTATTTTTACTGATTAGGTGGTCCAGTGGTTACCGCGTTGACCTCACAGTGTAGAAGTACCGGGTTCAATTCCAGCTCCGGCCTCCCTGTGTGGAGTTTGCATGTTCTCCCCGGGCCCTGGGTTTTCTCCGGGTACTCCAGTTTCCTCCCACATTCGAAAAACATGCATGGTCCCCTCCACTTTTCACAACCGCAGACGCCGGGACCCGTCTCGGAATGATGATGAACTGTCATGTTTATTTTTGGGATGGAGAAAGAAAAACATTTCTTTCAGAAAAAAATAAAAAAATATATCTATGTATATTTTTTGTCATATTTTTACAAATGTCACTTTTTCACGCAAAGACAAATAATTTTATTTCAATTCTCAAGGACGATTGTTGTTCTTCAATTTCACATTTTTGCTAAAGCAAAGTGCACAGCACAGCAACCTGGTCAAAGGTGACCAGTTTGTCGGCAAAAGAGATCACAAGTCAGTCAGTTTGGGTGAGTGAACTTTTTCTTTAATTTGTATTTATTCATTTGTACAACAGATTTGACATTTTACACAAGCGAAGACGATGGCGGGAAGCCGAAGAAGAAGTAGAAGAAGACTTGCCATCTTTTCTCTTGCTCGTTGAAAACATGGGTGACGCCATCTTGAAACACTCAACCACCATGCGTCTTACCTTCTTCTCGTTAGCATTCGTATTAGGATACAGTGAAACTCCTCTACAACGAAATCATGTTTGCAGCAAGAAATTTTTCACAACAGGGGGTTTTTCACTGTAGCAAATTTGATCTCAGATGTAAGCACACACACACCCACACACACAAACGTATGTGTACACGCACACACAAACGTTTGTGTACTCTATTTTTATTCCAATAGTACATAAGTATGAGCACACACTTATTTGACACTTCATATTGTCAGTGAAGAAAGAAAAAAAGGGAAAGAAATTGCGAAATTTACGATCAGCATTCACTTTCACTTACATCAATTTCTTGGAAAATGTCTTTTATTTTGCTTGCTCCGTCTTTCATTTTGATCACTTTTACCCTCTCTTCCAGCATCAGAGCTCTTCTTGTCTTAGCTGCTTGACATCAAAAGGTCCGTTTTGTAGCCATTTTAGCAATGCAACGTCCATCCTCGTCTGAATCTAACAATAACAAATACTTCCTGGCATGCAATGAACTTTTAAGCCAGCCACGGGGCGCTTCGTAGTCCTCGATGGCCATAGTTAGCTCTCGAAGACTAAAAACCTTACGCTAACTGGAGCGCTAATGAGAGAGAAGCGCTCCAGTTAGCGTAATCGTTTATTTGAATGTCCGTCGAGCCACTGGAGCGCTAATGAGAGAGAAGCGCTCCAGTTAGCGTTAAGGTTTTTAGTCTTCGAGAGCTAACTATGGCCATCGAGGACTACGAAGCGTCCCGTGGGTGTTTTTAGCATGATAAAAAGTAATACATTACTTTTTATCATGCTAAATGTCCGTCGAGCCATGAGAAATTTACTCTGAGCAGCTAATCGGATGCTACGGATCTAGCTTCAGTATCTACACACATAGACAGTGAGGTCTATGTGGCCTCTTGGCCAATCGGAGGCCAGGATGATGCTCGGTAAGCCAATAGCAGAGCAGCTATGAGTATGTTGAGCCCAGGAAACTCGCAGCTGTGACCGAAATAAACATCGTTCACTATGTAAACCAGTGTGGTGGTTGCTGTTGCCTTTTTTCGAACGAAGCAGTAGAGGTCGCTGTTGGATAAGACTTCGTTGTAGTGAATGTCTTCGCGAGGCTGGAGCAGACAAAATGATTTCGTATAACGCAACAGGGGGTTTTTCGTCGTATGGGGGGCAGGAGAATGGGAATTGTGTTAATGCATGAAGATTTTTTCACATAAGGGGGTATTTTCGCCCATGCAGGTTTCGTTCTAGAGGAGTTTCACTGTATTATCGCTATTTTGAAAAACAAGTCGAGGCCTTCATTCATTTCAACGCGTCCAAAAACAGCAAATTAAACAATCGAAATGTAGAAAAATAAGATTTTTTTTTTGTCCTCAAAAAAGGAAAGTAAACATCGTCATATTTAAGCAACATCGTAAACAAATTTGCGTATATTGAAGTACAACAGGAGTTACACGGATATCCTCTCTTTTGTTTTGTTCACAAATGCGAATGGAGTAGTGTCGATATCGCATACAGAGCGGGAGAAAATATACATGACATACTGTATACTGTACGTACAAAACAAGAATCGTCAAAGTCAAAGTAGTTGACGAAACAATATGAAATCAGAGTTATGTGAGTCCCCCCCAAAAAAAACAAAAAACCGCTACGTTTACGTCGGCTGATTTACACATATGCGTTAGCAAACGCGTCTCCTTTCCGAACCAGCTTTTCGAGTGTCTCTGGGTACGATGTTTTGGCTTTCTCAGCACGTTGTCATCAAGTTGTGCCGTACAGATGATAGCAAGATGCTAAAGCTCGCGTGGCTAGCCGGCTTGTTTTTCCACACCCAATTGTGAATCGTTGCGTCGAGGCAAAAAACAAAACAAAACGCATTGGCGTGATTCCAGTCGCGCGACTCTTGTTGCCGTATTTACGATCACAACGGCAAGAATAACTATCTCTGCTACAAAAAAAAAAAAAAAAGTTTCTCACTTTGTCCTTTGTCATAGCTTAGCTTAGCGGCAGGTCCAGGAGTAATTGAAATGGCCAGCTGACCAGAAACATTCAGTGGGCGGATAATGTTGATGTTCTTTCAAAAGGATTAAGAGTATTCTTTTTGGTGTGGATGTTTCCTGCACCCCAGCAACTAAAAATTAGATTTCATGGCTACCAGTTGGTGCTATCTTTGGAAACCACGGCAGCTGAAGTCATGAGGCTAATGTGCTATTGTCGCTAGAACGCAAAGTCTAATGGGTGAGGTGGAGGGATTGATCTTTTTCAGAAGAAAAAAAAAAAATCAAAAAAAGGAGTAAAAACCTGAATTTTTGAAATGGGGTTTGAAACTCGAGTTGGGGTTTTAAATTAGGGTTTTACTCCAGGTAAGTAAAATTAGGGCTTTAATGTGCTGTTTAAAACGAGGGTTAGGGATTCAAATGAGGGTTTTTAAATATGATTCGGGTTTCAAATTGGGGTTTTAAACACCGTTTGGGTTTTTAAATTGAGGTACTCAAGTCGGGCATCAAAGTAGGGTGAGGGTTAGGGTTTTAAATTTGGGTTCCAGTTTCAAATTGGGGTTTCTAGGTCAGGTTTTAAACTGGGGTTCCAGTTTCAAGGTGGAGTTAGGTAGGATTTTTCAATGTATTATTCGATTCATACATTTTTCATTTGGTTTTGAGTTTTTAAATTGGGTTCTCTCAAATGAAAAAAATGTTTGAGTTTGTCATTCACATTTTTGTTTTCATTTTTGTCCTGTGGTTTCTTCTTCTGGGTCACCGTTATTTAGGCATCACCATAGGTTTTTTTTTTTCTTTTTTTAATTTCACCTTGAACATTACATCTTACTTTTTTATTTGCGTGTACCAAAGGTCGACTTGCACGTGAACTGGCTTTTCTTCGCACACATTAGCTTGGTCGTCCTCCCGTCGGCACGCAAAGTGAAGCGAGCGGGCGCTGCGGTAAACGGAGCCGACGGACGGGAGCCCTACTCGATGCTTACGACGCTGCAATGAATTCATCCGCTTTGACGGCGCACTGCTGCATCAAAAGGTTGTTTTGATTAACGCTAAATGCCACAGCAGAAAAGCTCAGCGCTTGTGCACGTGCGCGCGCTTGTGCCTGTGCGCGGTAGCGTCAGCTAATGAAGCTGCGAGCTAACGGGCGGGTCATCTGTGGCGAGGCGCTACGAAATGTCATCGATGGTACACTGTGACATTTGCCGTGAACTTTGCGAGGCCTGGCCGCCTCGGCCGCCTGGAAGGATGTCCGCGTAGAGGGCGGAGCCATCGCGGGTCATGTGACACCTTGGCTTGATGAGCACATTTGACTTCAAAAAGGTTTTGCTGAGCTCGAAATAACCACGCGCGCATGTCAAAGAGAAGCCGGCTGGGGTCGCGCTAGCTGGCGAAAAAAAAAAAAAAGCCACGGCTAATTTGGTGCTCATTTTCATATCGAGTAATTTGATCAATAACGGCAAATGAAATAACCCCCGCGAGCTGTTTTTAGCGTTGATGCAAGTGGAGGCAGTATCATGACGTTGTTGCAAAGCACCAGAGGGATCTGCCAGCTCCAATGCCAGCATGTGGCATCCAACAGGAAAATATTCGATCATATCGTCTTTTTTTTTGACTTGTAATGCGGTCAAGAAACACCCATCAAGTTGAATGAATGAAGGCAACTCACCACGCAGAAGACGCTGTCAGCGCTGGAGTTGGACTTCAACTTCTGAGCCTGCTCAAGAAAAAAAAAAAAAATAGTCAGCAGTTGCGACACTTCCTGCGTGCGCTCACACTTCCTGTTTATCATCACGCTATAGCGAGCTAGTTTTTAATGTTGTTCATTTCTTGTTTCGATGGGTCTGATTTGTAAGTGATGTCCGGCACTTTGCGATCGGCTAGCAACCGGAAAAGTAATAAAAAAGAAATCAAAGTCCGCTGTGACGTTGAAGATTTCGGACGACAAATGTTGATTCCGAGTTTTCTGCAAAACTGATTTGCCGAGTTTTCGGCATCTTCGCATTCGCGTTTTGATGGCGTGACGGCGAGGCTGCTCTTGTGACGCCACATCGAGAAGAAATGATTTTGACTCTGCTGCTTGTGCGACCGACCGTGAAGGTGGCTGAGAAGCGGCCTAAGAAACGTGTGCGCGCTTGACCCTTCGAAGCAAACGTGAAGTCGGAATGCGGAGAATGTAAAGCACACCGAGCAACCTTCACGTGGCTTATTTCCAATTCAAAGAAGGGAACAAACAAAGAGGACACGTTTTCCCGCCCTGCGTCCGCACGCGTCGGCTCGCTCCAATACCTGGATGAACCCAAAAGTCACATTAGCATGCGGCGCATTTCCATACGGAGCGCGACGCCGAGCCCACGGGCAACGTCTGCGTATGCGCGTGCGCCTTTTCGACGTGGAGGAAGTTGGACGGCTTTTTCCTTCCGTTTGTATTGTGGTCAGACTGCGCGATCAAAGACGACTTTTTTTTTTTTTTTTTAGAGGACGTCAAAACGAGGGGTTAAAAAACAAACAAACTCGGAATTAACGTGTTGGGTATCACGGCAAATACAACAAAACCCGGAAAAGTAAAAGAAAAAAAAAAGCTCAAACTGCTTTTCGATGACATCATTATCGTGTGAAATGGATGAAACGCGGAAATGTGAGGTTCCGTTTTCAGGCCGTATCGTTTAGCTGTTGTGCTATCGCGTGTCACCGCTAACGACACGGACATCACTGACAGACTTCCTGCCCGCGGGCACGATTGCCGCTAGCCGCGGCTCCGTTTCATCAGCTGCGCCAGCTCAATTCCCGCTGGTGGGAACGCCGCAACTCCACAAGCTCCACACACCAGGACGGACGGACGGGCGGACGGGCACCTGCAGACTCCCGCAGAAGTGGTATATTCCGGAGTCGCCGTTGATGTGGTTGTCCACGTTGTTGTTGCGGTTGCGTTGGTGCGGCGACGTCACGGTGGTGGTGGTGGTGGTGGTGGTGGTGACCTGGGCGGGAGACATGGGCGGCCACACGCCCATGTCCGTGCCGTTCCCGAAGGCCTGGATGGCGTTGCCTGCCGATGCACGTGCACACACGCAGGTTAGAGCCATTTTGCAGTCTCAAAATAGCAGACTGAGCTCGCGTGTCACTTTGCCAACGTGTCCGAACATATTCCAATCTTGACCCTAAAAACACAACCAAAAGCATGAAAAATGCCCCAAACAATTCCGTAGCGGCGGCTCTCTTCCAAGACGCTATTTTTCCGTAACCGAGCGGCGTGACTTCAAACGTTTATCCGCGCGTCAATCAGGACCTCGTTTGGGTCGTCCCCCGTTGAGGAAATAAAAGTTGATGGCGTGCAGGCTGAAGGCTCAATTAAACGGTTCCCACCTGCGTCTGCGAGCGGTTCAGCTCACAGTCACGCTGGCATCGGCGGCGATTCAAAAGCTTCCGACCGTGAACTCCACACGCAAGCGCGGCGATCGGCACACTTCCCACTGCTGCTCTTTCACACATTTGGAAAGCCGTCTGACAAGTCATCCACAACTCGTGCCACTTTTGGCCCACGTGTACACAAAGGCACCGAGCCGGTCCACTCCTGTGCTGCTCTTGTAACACGATGAGACCTAAATAGTCCGCGTGTGTCACACATTGGGGGCTTCCTGGACCCTACTAGGACCACCACAATGCCCACGAGATGGATTGGAATGATACCATCCATCCATTGGAACTCAGGGGGCCTGCTGAAGCCTATCCCGGTTGTCTTCGACAGCCCACAGAAAACCAACATAGACACGCTAACTCTACACAAGTCGGCCCGAGCCTGGATTTCAAACCCATGACCTAAGCGGTCGACCGCCGTGCCGCCCGTCACCATACGATGTCAGTCTAAACTTTTGAAGCGCAATTCTGTCGTCAGCAGACCAACTGGGTGTCTTGTGACTTCTTTCGCCGCCGATGGCCATCTGACCGCAGTGAGCCAAACTTTGGCTACGGCTAATGCTAAGGCTAAGGTTCGATTCGACACGCAACAAGCTGACGAATTGACGTTAGCTCAACCGTTTGCGCCCGGAGTCACATGGAAAGCTTACATTGACATTCATCACAAGTCTGGGTAAAAAAAAAAAAAAAAAAAAAAATGTGTGTTTGTGTGTGTCCACCTTTTCACTTTTGCTGTCTATTTTTCTCAATTTTCCTTCTATTTGCTCCACGCAAATGATTGTCTCCATTTAAACCAAATTCAAAAACTCCCGTCTTATGTTGCCTGCGGCCCCCCGCGGATAAAAACGGTCCCGATTATCCAAAGCGCATTGTCACGCGCGTCGCGTCGAGACGAGACGGCGTCGGCCCGTTTGTCGCTCGGGTTGACTCACGCAGGCAGCCGTTGTCTGCGAAGAAGGTGACCAGCTTGTCGCACTCGTCTCTGTCGTTGCCGCTGTTGCTGCAGTCGCAGTACGGCGACACGCTGATCTTGGGCGAGCGAAGGTAGTTGGGGGTCATCACCGTACCTGCGGACGCAATCGACAATGTTTATCGCATCAAATGGGGAGATGAATCCAGATGCGGGCGTGGTCACGGAACAAATTCTGAAATTTAGCTCAAGGCACCACCGAACGGTGTTTTGCCTGGCAAGGGAGCGGTTTCCTGGCCAAAAGCCATTTTTGTGACAATTTGAGGAATTTGGGGGCAAAATTCAACTTGTGGTCCACTATTTCCCCGCCCCGCATGCGCTTTGTGGCCCCAAGGTGACATTTTTCTGGCAAAGAAACTCAAGCAAGCATGCGCACGGGGCACCGAAAAGGGATTCTTCCCGCCTAAAAATTGGGAAATGTTGTCATCTTTTTGGCTCAAAACACCAGCACGTGGATTTGAAGTCAAGCTTTTCCATCCACACCAATGAACACCAAATGCCAACCGTGTGCTTTCCCACTATGAAGGGAGCAAAAAGCAACGCGTGTAAGGCTGCCGATAGGACGGCAAACAAAAGCCGCAGGGTGAACTATTTCAGGTCCATACGATGATCCGCTCGTATTCGGCCAAAGGCTTCGGAACTCAGTGGACGGACGGCGCTTCACGGCGCCGACCATCACTGACCCGAAGCGCCCGGCCAAAGCAATCAAAGAACTTCTGAAGCTGCCAAAGAAACAGAATGTGATGCGAGGGCCAAGTCAATCGCCTGACCTGCATCCCGATGAGCTGACAAAAGCAAAGGGGGGGTGGTGGGGGGGCAAAAAACAGCAGCGGGCGAAGGTTTCGACGATGTCAGCAGACATCGTCGAAACCTTCCGCACGTCAGGCCGCAGATGCCCGACTGCGGCGGGAAACACACAAACCTCTCCAACGTGTCTTAAAAAGACGGACGCTGAACATGAAGGTTGATCGGAAGCGTTTGCTCATGTCGGAGATTGAAGACTCCCTCGCAAGTCTCGAGGCACTTGGACAACTCCGTGTGTGTGCTTTGGTGATGAATAACAGCGGCGTTCGTGCAGTGATACTGTCAGAGTGCGTGAGCAGGAAGTGGAGGGCGGAGTAAGAGTGAAGAGGCGAGTAAATTGCTTCAGCCGGTGATTCTTCACTCCCCCGAAAGGCGGCTCCCTGGCACTGGCCTCGCTCCAGAACCTTGAGCCTTTTGTTTTCGGGGACGGGGGTGCGGGGAGGGGCAACGCGAGGACATTGTGAGACTGTGCACTTGTTTGCCAGATGCGGGTGGTGAGCGAGGGGCTAATGAGGGGCTCCATGAGGAGCATGTGCGCGCGTGTGTGGCGACGAGTTCGCAAACTTGAGCGGACTTTTCTCCGCTGACTCTGACTTCCATTTAAAGGGGACATGCAGCGCGACCGTCATTTACGAGTTGAATTCGTTCCAAGCTCGCAAATCAATTTGCTTGCTTATCCAAATCAATGTTCCTCATTGAAATGAACTGAAATGGCATCAATCCGTTCCAGACCCCTCCCCGAAAAACACACCGACTCATAAACTGGGGTTAGTTCACGGCCGCACGGCCAACAACAACAATTCTTGCAGTTTGCGGCTAACGTGCTAACGCTCAAGAACCATTTTCATACAGTTACATGACTACCCCACTGAGGTTCACTTTGAGCATCAATTCATTTGACTGATATGAATATTCGAATTCTTGGTGGTTTCTATCATACAAAAAGTAATAACTGAGTCAGTGTCAACTCACCGATGAGGCCCGAGTAGGCCAGCAAACAGTCTGCGTAGTTTTCCTTCAGGCAGCCCGACCGCGAGCGCGGTTCCGACTGGCAGTTGGCGAAGAAGTCGGCCAGACGCGACCTGAAACGTGGCCAAAAATGATGAGCGGGCCATTTGGCTTGCTGGGTTCTTTTCAATGCAATTGCTACCAGCTAGCGAGCAATCCTCAAAACCCAACACATTTTTTTCAGGAAAAATACAAAAAAATATATATATATAATGGCTTTATCCAAAATATCAACTAAGAGCAATATTGCGGTCGAACGCCGCACACCCGTTGTCAGCGGTGTTCCGTCCGACGGTCGCATTCGGCCATCTTACAAATGGTTGACATACGGCGAGGGAGGCGGAGGCGAAACGGCGGACTTCAATTCATCTCTCCGCCACCTGACAAATGGACCGGCGAGCGCGTGATAGCACCGGAGCAAGACGGGGGTCTAACGCGACTTCACAATGGGTTGCGGACTCGGTCTGTGCGCGTGCGCGTGCGCGTGTGAGCTAATGCGGCCTCGGTTCCAAATGGAACTCATTTATGATGCTTCAATTTAATTCTGGTGAGCCACAAGCTGCACGCTGCAAGCTCTGATGACTGTGCGCACGCACACACACGGAGGAATGCAGGTGGTGATGTCATCTGCCCATCACTGAATTAGCGCAGCGTCATCAGCATGAGCGCGTTTCCGTCGGCTGCCTGAGGTCAGGGAGGTCGCCAACAACAATGTGAGGTCACCCACGTACACCCGATCAAGCTGCGCCGCGGATTTGTGGATCGATCAAAAAGTTACTTGCCCAAATTTGTTGCATGAAAATGTCGTATTTATGAAATGAGTTGATGCTTTGTGTCATACGTGAATTAATCCAATGACCAATTTGACGTTCAGCTCATTCTTTGGATTACATATTGTTGCTTATTCGAACGGAATTCATTGTCAAGGGTACACGACCATTTTCCATCATTGTTTCGTATTTAGTCTTGTACTTCTGAGAACAAATGACTTGACTTAATTTGGGGTAAAAAAAGATTTTCATTCAACAGATTTGAGTCAGGAAAGCTCCGACGGGGACTGGAGCTGGCGTCAAATGGCAAAAGCATTTTGCGGCGGCACCTGCAGATGTAGTTGGTCCTGCACGAGGCCTGCAGCTCCAGGCAGTTGGGCTTTTGTTTCTCCTCGTACGAGCAGACGGGCACGATGGTCTGACGCCGGCGTTCCGAGCACGCCGTCTGGTCGCTGAGCGGACACGAGCAGAACAGCATCCCGTAGCTGTGCTTGGGAGGAACCTGGCGCAAACCAAATGGACGACAACCATCAAAAAGAGAAGTCGCCGATTCTCCTCGATGCCTTCAGAAACCACCACGTCGAAATGCGAACGTGCTGGAATACTAAAAGCAAATCTCACGGAAGGCCGTTTACAATCGCGTGTTGAGATGAAGGTGACGACTCGCAGCCTCAATGTGCCGATGGATGCCGTGCGTTGAGGTTCGCAAAAAAATTTACATTGGAACGGAGCAGTGTAAAAGTCCCTTTTTTTCAATTCTAGTCGACCGCGAGAAACGACGTGTCCGGTAAAGTCCCGACAGGTGAGCGATCTACGGTGTGTTGCGTTACCTTGTCAAAGAACTGGCGGAGGGCCTTGTGGCACTTCCTCTTGTTGCAAACTTCGGCGGTGGAGACGCGGCTGGGGCACGGGCTGATGTAGGCCGAGCGGTACTTCTTGCACGTGTCGTTCAGGTTGCAGGCCTTGGCCGCGTTCAAGCAGTTGTTCTCCCGAGCCACCGCCGGCTCGCCTGCCGACCGATGGGAGGAGACGGAACAAGTCAGGACGCAGTCGGAATTCGACATCGGTGCCGTCGTGGGCCTCAAGACCATTGCCTGATTAAAAAAAAAAAAAAAACGGAACCTTCAATTTATTTCAACGAATCAGAAAAGACCCGATGAATGTCAGCCATCGCCATGTTTTTCTCCAATTGAACAACCTCGGCTACACCGGCCGGCGAATTTCCTGCTCTGAAGCCACAAACTCGAACCTGGGTTCCATCAAAGCCAACGGCTTCAGTGAGTTGGTCTCAGGGGGTTCAGCGGAGGCCAAGACGCTCCCCGCGTCCCCGCGCGTGCGGTGTCCGTTGCGTTCGTTTCATCTCGCGCGTACGTCAGCCCGCGCTAATTCGCCGTGATCGGCCTCTAACGACCGTTTGCGCGGTCGTGCCGCCGCGGTGCTGAAAATGGAGCAAAAAGAGGCTTTTCCGTCTAATCAAGCGGCGCCAATTAAGCCGAGGGGGAGGTGCCTGCGCGGCAAACATCTGCGAGCGGGCGGCCCATGAACTGAATTCCAAAGTGTGCTAATGAGACGCGATACTTCAAACGGGCCAATGGAGACCAGAAGTAGTCCAAGCGGGAGGGGGTACGCCGCGGGGGGGCGGGGTGGGCGTGGGGTATCGAGGTCGACGACGGGGTGACGATGTATTCATTAAAAACAGATCGTCAGGCAGGAGAAAAGAGGTCAGCGAGGCTGCGAGGAAAACATGAAAGCGGCGATTGTTGACACGTGGTGGCCGTGGACGACATGGCCGCCTCCCTTCCGTGTTGCAAAGGGCAAATCGTGGCCGCGATCGCAATCTCTCCTACTGTGGGGCGATGACGGGGAAGACGTGGTGGCCGTGGACGACATGGCCGCCTCCCTTCGTGTTGAAAAGGCGGAATCGTGCCCGTGATCGCAATCTCTCCTACTGTGGGGCGATGACGGGGAAAGGTGAGCGATCGAACGCTCGCAATCTCTCCTACTGTGGGGCGATGACGGGGAAGGTGAGCGATCGGAGAGACTGTTGGGGGAGCATCAAAGCTGCTGCAAACATTTCTGCGAAGGAATTGCTTCTCTCGCGCTCCGATCAAAACACGAGAAGAACGAGACGTGACGACAACCTTTCGTATTCTAATGGAAAGAACGGCAGGAATTTTGAGCCTCCATTGTGTGCTGATGAGCCAGTCTCAAGTTCCGGCTGTGTCCAACGTCTGACGACAATCTCCCATCTACCTCGAAAAAAACAACCAAGAAGGTCTCCATTTCGCACCAAAAAAGGACTTTCAAGTGCAACTTTTCCGACGAGGCTTTCAGGTCAACCGCCTCCAAGTTCCCAAAAAGAAGAAAACATTTAACTAGGGGGAGGCCGCCTCCTCCTCGTCTTCATCGGTCCCTGCGGACCGGCACGTCCGAACCTCGACGACGTGACGAGACGCAATTTGGCAGCGGGCGGCTCCTGGGAGAGAGCTCGCTGTCTTGATGTGGGCGCAGGGGGGGAGGAAACCGCCGTCCCAATGCGGCTTGTTTGGCAAGAAACAATCAATAGTCCATCTGCACTTTTCCACCGCTGCAGCGCCCCCCACCCCCTGCAGAATGAGACCCCCGCTAAGGGCGCGCCGGTCAAGTGAGGGGAAGGCTTTTGCTTCCGCTGACAGTGATTCTTCTTCATTCAGAAGACCCAAAAGCCACACGCGCGACGGACTGGCTGAATTTTCTTCTTTTGTTGGAATTTGTCATTTTTGTTGTCGTTGTGCGCCGCTTCCACGAACAACATGGCCGCCAACAAGGAACACAGTCAGTGATTCTAAATTTTGCAATCTCGTCATTATTTTTGAAAACAGGGGAAAAAAACACACAACTGGAATGTCTTCTAATGAACAGCCAACATGAGCAGAATTCTTTTCACATGCAGTCACCCTTCATTTATCGCACGCAAAGTGCTGCGCATTCAGGAAAAATTGTCGGGTTGCATGAGATTTCGTGTGCACACTTTGTCGTCGCCATCGGCCGATGCCGTCTATGCAAATGAGGTGCAGGTGTCGTTTTTGTCCACACGCCGACAGTCGAGTGACACGGCAGCGACCGTACGGGAACGTATCATGACTCGGCTCTTTGCTCGCTCGAGCATTAGCCAGCGCGGCGTGTGCGCGGCGACGGTGTGCTCAGCATGCTTTGGATTCTTTTGTTTGATGAAGCGAGCGGAAACCGCGGCGGCGCCTCTTTCGTTCCTCCCCCAATGTTAGGGATGACAAATCATCGCATCTCGCGGCGCTAGGCTAAATTCAATGAGCTAACGGCATTTACGGGGGGACGTGCAGTTGAGGAACTGGACTGTACTGGACGGTATCGTTTCAAAATCCACAATGCACTTCACCCGTAAGAATGAACGCGCGATATCGCCTGAGGCGATTGTGTAGCTTGTGTTCCGATGCTTTTCGAGGGGGGCGGTGGGGGGACACGTGAGGAGTGGAATTAGGACCCGAAAGCAGAAGTTGAAACGACCCTTTCACGCACCCTATAACCCGAAAACACGATCAGCTGTCCACTGTTAGCAACCGCTGTCTCTGAAAAGGTTAACGACAAAAATACAAAGTAACTACAGAGAGCAGGCCTGGAGGCAGAAAACATGGAAAGAGCTGCGACTCTGCAAGGAAGCCCGACGTACTGACATCTCACTGAGTAATCCGAGCGGATATACTGCGAGGCATCCAGCCTGCGTGGCAGAATCAAGTTACAAAGCATAAAACAGGAACAGTCACAGCACATTTCATTCCTTGTGTCTGTCAGGTGTGGTGTACAGTCCTTCGGTGGAAGTCGTGTTGGGGTAAAGAAACAAACAACTTGCCATCAGAAGATATCGAGCAAATCCCAGAAGAAAGAAAACCAAATGAGCGACATTTGTTTTGAATAATGCAGTCGTCATTCGCTTTTAATTTTATTGTCGGGGACATAAAATGATTCAGATTGGAATTGGATTTGTGTTTTTGGTTGGGGAGGAGGGCGGGGGTGACGTTGAGCAGACGCGCTAATAAAACATGTTTTCATTGGTGCTTCGGGTGCACGGCGGCGGAAGCGCGGGATGACGGTGTCGATGACAACAGCGCCCCCTTGGGTCAGGACAGATGCGATGAACTGCAGGCAGATGGCAGCACGCACGCACGCAGACAGAGAGGGTCAGGGTGGGGGCCATCTGGATGCCTGGTCGGGGGAGCCAGGACCCCCCCCAGTGGCTCACGTTTCCGATGCAGCCACAAATTGATTATCGCATCTCCTGTTTCCTCCGGTTCCGACGCGAACAAACTCCCCACCCCCAAAACTGAACCCCTCGACCCCCCCTGTCCCTCCCCACTCCCGCCACCCTAATTGCAATTAGCCTGGGACATTGCCGGCAGGAATGCTGACTTCCACCATAACGACATTCGGCTGAAAATTCTTCTTGCATCCTGCAGCGACGCTTTCTGATTGAGCCCCCGTGACCTCACTTGCGCTGTGTGTGTCATCGTTAACCTTGTGGTCAGATGCAAAAACACTTACCAAAGGCACAGGGGAAAAACAAAATCCAAAACACAAAGTCCTGAAAAACCCATTAGCCCCCCCCCAACAAAAAAAACATGCCAGTAGCACAAGGAGAAACCTGAAAGAACTCATGACATGATGACCAAGAGGTGCGCCGCTGAGGGAGAAGCCCTTTACTGCCACCTGTTGGTCACAAACAGAACAAAACCGTGACAATTTTGGTCCGAAACAGTCCGAAATTTGCTGATTGCTGGAAAATGCTCACCCTTGTTAATATGCTTCTTCCAAAACAAAATAACGAAACACAACACAAAATTGTCTTAGCGGCTAAAGCGCTCCTTTTCTTGCTTTTTCGTCACTTAAGATGTCTGTACAGTTCAGTTACAGGGGCGGAAGCAGCGGAGGGATGTGTAATGTCGTGTGCCAGAATGTGGTAAGCAGCAACAGATGATTCAAAATCAAAGTCGCGAGCACAATATGGCTGAGTGTAACCTCGTGAAAAGAAACAGTCCGAAATTTGCTGATTGCTGGAAAATGCAACAACAGATGATTCAAAGTCAAAGTCGCGAGCAGAATATGGCTGAGTGTAACCTCGTGAAAGTACCGATTCTTCATCGTAGAACCCACCAAAATGAGTGATGTCAATGTGGCATTCCGCCCAAACTTTGGGTGAGAGCCGCCGAAACTTCTCTCACTTCCGATGTGTTGACATTTGCCGCCTAATCCTTCTCGTCCGCTCAAAATCTGTGCCGATCTCCGGCTCAAAGCAACGGCGCCATCTACGGCGATCTGTTAGTCACGACAGCGGCATTTCTCCATTGAGAGAAATGACGATGCGGAGGACGAGGAAGATGAGGATGAAGGCTGGCGGCTCTTTTCCTTCTTTCAAAAAAGAAGAAGAGCACAAAAAACATCTCCGGATGCGCTCAGGGGTCCCGACTTTTGTGTGTGGTTCAATAACAAGCGTCCCAGCGCAATAAAGTGGCGGCGGCGGCGGCAAATGGCACAAGTCCCATTTGCTGTAATTGATCCCTGCGGTGTTACCAATCCACGCAAGTTTCTGCTCTTCTGCTGGCACTTTATTGAGCTTCGGCACCTCGCCACAATAAAAGACAAAATCACACCGAGGATTCGCTGACGCTCTTCGAGCCTCGCTGGCCGCTTGACCATCAGAGACCCGTGTGGAAACGACAAGAAATAAACAGCCGGCTTTGAGATTTCAAGCCTTCTCGGAAACCCGAATATGATTTGGAAACGGACTTTGAAACCCCAATCCTGCCCTGAAACTCAAAAATCGGAACCCTAATCCTGCCTTCAGACTCCAATTTGAACCCTATGCTTTGAAACACAACTTTGAAACCCTTTTTTTCAACAAATTACGCCAAGGAAATGGGAGAAGTGTGCTAGTGTGATGCAAGTAAACAGAAAAGTCCATTTTTCTTCAAATGATAAGCTTTGCGATTGCTCGTGAGTAATGTACTGTGGGTGTCCCTGGGGGAACTACTCTACTTTTTGCCACCAGATTGTCAAGTGTGCCAGGGGGGCATGTCATAGAAAAGGCCCTCGGTCCGCTACAACAACGACCGGCCAAGCGCAACGCGGTCCGTCAAAGTCCCAACCACGCTCAACCTTTTTGCCACCAGATTGTCAAGTGTGCCAGGGGGGGCATGTAATAGAAAAGGCCCTCGGTCCGCTACAACCAAGTGCAACGCGGTCCGTCAAAGTCCCAGTCACGCTCAACTAGGCGAGACAAAAAAAAAAAAGACACCTTGCACTCAGAGGCCGATCTTCACAAACGGAGCCCGAGGAGTATTGATACATTTCTCCTCACACATGCAAAATGGAGGAACACACGAGGACTTACAAGCACAACCAAAGTACTCCTCACACACGCGCGACTTGGTACAAGTCGCAAGAGGCGGACGGCTCA
>NW_017842054.1:1572400-1584197 GCF_001891065.2 Hippocampus comes | reverse complement strand
AGAGGCCGCGAGGGGAGCCGCATGGACGCACGGCGGTGGGCGTCTGGCCGCTTTCGGCCCGATGAGGTCATGCCGATGAGACGACTTAATGAGGACTTAACGAGCGTCCGGGCGACCCGTGGCCGCTTTGCTGATGGCTTCCCCTCCTCGGAACAAAAGCGCCAGTGTGCCTCGCAGGCCAGCTAATCACATGAGGCCGCGCGGTGCCGTCCGCCAACCCCGCGGATGCGCATTGAACCGGCGACGACGCCTCGGAAAGAAAAAACAAAACCCCTCATCCACCTGTTACCGAACGCTTCATTCACAAAGATGAGTGCAAATGTCATCGCACATTTTTTTTTTCGTCCAAACCTCATAAAAAGATCAAAAATGGTATTTACAATTCCCTGCAATCAGACGGGAGAACAAAGACACTTTATGCGCCGACTCGACACGTCAACGACTGTGCCGATCTGTGCCTGAGGCGCATGTCGATGCCGCGTCAGCGACACAAATACGCCTCCGGCAGGCACCGCGTTAAAAAAAAATTTGCGTGTGCCTTTTTGCGTGTGCCAGTTGAAAGTGGCTCAGTGGATCTTCAGCTGGTTTCGGCACCTCGTCTCGGCCGCCGAAACTTTCTGTTCGGATTTAAAGCTGCACTTGGTCAAACGTGAGCATTTTGAACATTTTGGGAACGGCTTTTACTTCCCCCCTGATGGGCAGGTGAGCACATGGACAAAGAAAAAAAAGTCACTTCTCCGTCATTCTTGGAGCAACTGCCGGTCGCGTAAATATTTGCTTGGGGAGGACATTCACTGGGCCCATCGCAAATGTTACGCTAGCCGCACTCGTGCTCTCTGTCCTTTATGACGATGAGTTGTTCAAGAAAAATATCGGATGCTTTCCCCGGGGGCTAAAAAAAAAAAAAAAAAAAAAACAACAACAAAAAAACAAAAGCGCCGCAGGGCCTGTTTTGAGCTGCAAATGGAGATCAAAGTGTGCAATTAACACCACAAAAGCGTAAGAAAGAAGCGGCGGGAAAATTAGTGTGATAGATGCCCTGTAAACAACAAGCAAAGACCAATGGCGTTCGCTATACGTCAAGGCCCAAGCAGCCATATCATCTTTAATGAGGCGTACATATCAAATCCGATCCATCGACAAGACTGTAAAATAATCAATCGCCGCAACGCCGCGTTCCAATTAGCGCACTTTGACGGATTGACGGCCACGGCTGCATCGGAATACGTTTCCGATCGATAAATAAACAAATACGCAAAGTTCAGCCGGTAAAGTTGAACGCGGCGCGATCGAGAAACCTTCACCTTCGTCTTTCGCCGTTATTTTAAATTTTGGATCGTCGATGGATCGAAACACTTCGTCCTTTGCGCGCCTTTATTCAAAAAGAGCGAAGGTAAGGCACAAACATAAATTGATAATAACTGGCATGGTGCATAACACATGGAACACATTCATGTCATTTGCCTTCGTTTTAATGGTGAATGATGTTTTGAGTTCCAAACACGGCCACGGGAACAAATTCCGATCTCAAGGCGCCAATGTACATCACGTCTTTTTCTGTAGCATTGCCGCAACAATTAAGGTGTTAACTTGGCTTATCTTGGAGCCGCATTTTTCCCCCGCTCTCGCCCCCGCCAATTTTTTTTTTCCAGCGTCTTGACTTTTAAGTCCCTCCTGGTGGTCTGTGCAACAACCTTGCCTGCCAATCACAGCAAATAGAAAGCACTCAAGCAAATGACGGCGTCCTCCTTGGTCAAGTTGAATGCGGCTCCACGGCCGGTCGACGGGCACTCAGCGGCTTTTACTTTGCGCCCGCAAACGGCGTGAGAGCCCGATTAACGAGGGGGATACGAGCGGCGAGCCCGTGTATGGACGCACTTTGATGGACTCGCATCAAATGGCCGCGAGACACCCAGACGCTCTTTGTTTTGATCTCGTTCACTTCAATCAGACGACACCTTGACCACCAAAAAGTTCACCTCGGGCAACTTTTCTTGGTTCACGCGAAATGGCGCCGCAGGGACTTCAGCTGGTCCTCAAGACTCATTTTGTTCAATCAGACGACACCTCGGCCAGTAAAAATGTCCACTTTTTATACTGAGCTTCACGGCTAAATGCTAAATAGTTGCGCCGTGACCGCTGGCGGATGGCTCACTCGACTTTGCAATGCTAAGCTACGTCTAAATGCGAAAATACGAACATGCCGAATGGCTGAAACACGAAATGGGAGGAGGATGTCGAGAAACCTGGAGACGCGCACTTCACTTCGACCTTATTTGCATCAACCAGAGCGCGTAGTTTAACTGGTGAGAGTTCAAAGTCAACATTTAAGTGCTAAGCTAAATGCTAAATGGCCACACAACTACAACGTGTCTTGAAACTGGCATGAATCAGATGACACACCTTGCCCACGAAGCGCTCGCACGACTTTTCAACTGCCAAGCTGCAGTCAAATGCGAGATGGCCGAACGCGCCGATGCCGAAATACGCGGCTCGAAGGTTCAGCAACAAGTTTTCACCACAGAGCTCAAAAGTGAATTGCACCATGACCTTTTGACACCATTTGAACCACACCGAAGCCACACACGCACCAACATCTTTCTTCCCCTTGTCCCCATGGCAACCAATAACCAAGACCTGACCTATCGTTTGCTGGGTGTGAGCGTGTGTGTGTCCAGACTGTGGTTTATGGATATTCATTACAGAACCATTACAGCTGAGGTTACATGGAATAAGAGGGAGGTTTGATCTGAGAACGCATAAAACACGCGCACGCAGGCGCGCACACGCACCAAGTCCAGATCCGTTGACGCAGGAGAACAGAAAGAAGGCATCTTGCAAATCACGCAAAGCCATTTGTTGCAAAATCCGACAATGTTCGAAAGCCAAAACGTTTCGAAGACACGCCTTTCTGTGCCTCTTCCAGTCTTCTCTGCAACCAGCCGATGACACTAAATGAAGTGTTTGAGGTGGCGTGCATGATTGTCTCGCACCAAGTTTGCTACTTCCCCTCCTGGAAGTGGTGCAAGTGATCTTTCAGAATAAAACGAGACGTCGACAGCAGTCGTGATCACTTTTTGACGTGTACTCATTTAGTCATTTTGTGTCACTTGTAAAAATAGGGTGACCAAGACGAAATTCCCCAAATTGTGACATACCGTAAGAGGCTCCAGTTGGATGCCAGCTCGACATTTTTGCGCATTTTTTTTTGCCTCATATTTTGGTGTGCAGTCATCTCTGGTTTATGGCGGTCGCTAACATTTCAGGCGAAACCTGCCACGGAAGGAACAAGTATTGATGTTATTTATTGATTTATTGATTTCTTTTCAGATCTCATGCTTCATGGACAAACAGTGCCGTATACGCATGTGAAAAGTTTGTCCACTTGAGGTCGCCATCGTAACTATGACCGCGAACGTGCGTACGCCTTTCTTAGGCCGCTCCACTCGCTCGAGCGATGCGGAAGCGAACAAAGGAGAACGCTCCGTTAGCCGGGTTCCTTCCTCGCCGGACGATTCGCTCCGCGGGTCAGTCGAGGCTGCCGGCAGGTATGCTAAAACTGTGTTTGTGCGTCCTGTACATTGCTAGCATTTGCTGATAAACGCAATTGAAAGAACGCCGGCGGCCCCGTCTACCCCAAGCGCCTGTTCTGGATTACAATTCCCTCGAACAAGTTGCGGGAGGGAGGCCCGATGCAGTCAGCTTACAACGCCGACCTGAACGGAGGCGCGTTGTGGTGTACCTGCATCGTATTACAATTTTTGGAAAGTCCGCCAGAAGTGCAACTCTCGCTACATTTTCTCCCATCAGATTTATCGTCACGTCATATTTCCCGTGCCATCTCACGTCGGGCGCTGCCGCAGCTCGTTGTGCTTCTCGCTCAACTTGAGTTGAGCGCATATTTTTCTTTTGTTTAAAGCCATGATGAGAGTCAATATTTCTCCGTCGGGTAAACACATCATCACTTGCCGTTCTCCGTGCGAACAGCGCTTTTTCCAACTGGCACAAAGGAGCCTGGATGTCTTCAAGCCCGCCCGCCCCACACGCGCGCACGCCAGCGCCCAAAGCAACTTCAACAGAGCGCACGCCATGTAAACATTCAACACATTTAACACCCGAGGGCTCCTCGCCCCCCCCCCAACACTGGGTGAACAATGCACAACAGCTCTGTGGAAAGTGACGACAGATGTGCGTCTCAATCTAATTGTTCCATTTCAGCGCCGGAGCGGGCCCATTAGAAGCGTCATGAATCCTGCGGGCTGACAGCGCTTCTGTGCCGCAGACACGGTCCAGATGTCCTGCCGGACCAGCCGACATGTTCCCAGGTTGTAAAAGATGATGGTAAAGATAAACAACATGGCGGGGCGGGAAAAGCGCCCCCCCCCCTTCCAACCCGCGTCTCTCTTGAGCGATCACTCGTGAGCGTTCGGGCCACATCGCTGAGCTTGTGGAACTCAGGAAATGAAACTTTTAGTGGGACTATTTTTCAGGACAGAGTGAAGTTCCTCAATCAAGCAAAGCCGATCCCACCCCCCACCCCAAAAAAAAGAAAAACACTTTTGGTGTTCACGCTTCTTCTGGCCATGCCGTGGTATCATTGATTTTCTGGCTAACTTGCAAAAGAAGGCCCCTCACCACTATGGGATTGAAGTTCGAAAAACATTTTCAAGGGGGGGGGGGGGGGGGGGGGGGGGGGGTCCTTGGCTGCACCATTCCATGAAACAACACAATGAGGCTGGATCTCTCTGTTCCAGCTCCCGAAGAGCCATGTAACATTTGTTTCCCGTTCCAATCGCTACAGAGCCGCTTTATTTTGTAAAGTCAATTTGTTATTGTGAAGGGCACACCGGATGTTGTCGCGTGAGACACTTCCTGTTTCACCTTGCACGGAGAACCTCCAAACGATGGACTGCAACTTCGTGTCGTAGGCCAAGCACAGCCTGGATGTAAATTTATGATGTAAATGTCTGTCATATTACTAATTAGTGGGGTGTGCTCGTCGTATATTTACATTTTTGGGGCGTTCCAATTGTTTCGTTAGCATATACATACAGTGATTAGCGCATTAGCTCGTTAACGTTAGCGACACGAGCGTGGCCACGCGTTCGTCACATGCCAGATCAGTGGGGCACATTGCTTGACCGCGTTTTATTGCGACGGCGTCAAAGTGTTTTATGCGCGTCTGTTACAGTTTTACACCTTCTTGACTCGCCTGTGAATAAATCGCAACAAACATCAACGGTGCGGTCGTTGAAGGAGTTATCTGTACGTCGAGCCGCAATGGGGACGCGGCGAGGGCGGAACACTCTCCGTAATCGGATGCGCATTTGGGAAGAAGACGAAAAAAAAAAGTTTGTTTCATGATTGTTTCTGTGACACAGCAATTGAGCTTGTTTTCTGGGCTGACCGCCGTAAAAGTTGTCAACGCGATCGTCTCTCGTCGACGCGAGAAACGCACGCGCGCGGCGAGGCGAGGATGTATTAAGTCGGTTGCACGAGACAAGGCGGAGCGCTGGAGAACAAAAAGAAATTCTTTCTCAAGCGCTGCCAGCCGGCCGGCGCGATGCGCCGTGGCCGACTTCCACCCGCGCTCAACACCCAAGTGCCTTCATTAAAATGGCTTCCTTTGGACGGGAAACCTTCACGTCTTCCTCTTCCGCTCGTCTTGGCCCATGCGTTTCACACGTGAGCTTTTAGTCTTTTCATCGATCTATCTAGAAACTAAAACGAATTCAAAAGTAAAAATCATTTTCTCAAAAGTAAAAAAAAAAAAAAAAAGAACACTGAAATAAGAAAAATCTGAAAAACATTGAAAATATTTCCTACTGCTGAAGTTCCGGTTTTGGTCCCAAAAAAAAAAAAAAAGGCACATGAAAAGCAACTTAACTGTAAATTAAACATCCAAACGAAGCGATATTTTATACATTGACCTCCTCCGTCCAAACCAATCCGACTTCAACTGTCACGTTTTACATTTCAACATTGTTTTTTGTTTTTTTTTGTGTGTAACAAAAGTCCAAACAGAAAAATGACTGCAGGCTTGGAATGTTAACCACTTATTGAGCGGATGATCTGACAGACGAGCTTTGTCCTTCAAAAGTGCAAATTTGGGTCAAACACACACACACACACACACACACACACACACACACACACACAGAGGCGCAAAAGAGCCCTGCAACCCCCCCAACCCCCCAAGCCCAACTATGGCAAAAGTATCCATCTGGTGGATAGGACGCCATTCATCCCATTTTCCACATGTTTTTTTGTTATTGACTCAACTGCAGATGGTGGGCGGCAGTCGACTTCAAAGTGGAACTTGGGTCCAAAAGAGTCTACTTGAGGAGAAACACAAGTCAGGAATCCATTGTTGGCAAAGTTCCTGCGAGACGTTTCTATTTTGGGACCGAACGCGCGTCACAACACAAGGTGGTGGAATTAGATTCACGTTCGACATTTGTTGCATGTACGTATGCTAATAAACGTCAAGCGCGGTGGCAGATTGGCGCGGCGCTCCGCCGGCTCGTTAGTGCGGCGACGCCAAAATATTCAAAGGGGTCGTAGGTCGTCAAAGTCAAATCAGCTTTTGGTGAGGAAGAAGCTGTCGGAACAAAGTCTTTTATAATCCGCCCGCCGTCCTCGGAAATCGCGATTACCCTCCCCGAGTGGTGCCAGACCTTTTTCTTCATTTTCTGATAGAGACAAATCCCCGCGCTAATGTGCGAAGGGCCTTCCGGCCACATTCCCCGTGCAGGTGCGGCAACATCGGCGGCGGCTGGAGCGCACTCGCGGGCCATTACCGGGCTGGCCGCCGCCCAGCGCGCGGTGTTTATTGGGGGTACGGCCGCGCCGCGCACTTGACAAGTTTCCAGAAAGCAGTCGGCTGCGGCATCGCAAAGCGCCCGCGTCCCTGGAAAGCTTCCCGTTTTCAATTTGGCTCTGCGGAGAGGACTCGGGAAGTGCGCCTGGCTTGGGGATGTTTGATTTTGCCAGCCTCCGCTCCCTGCGGCTGGCGTGCCAGGCTCATTGTCGAGGGAGAGCCCCCGCACATTCGCCAGCCACCGTTTGCAAACTGATCCGCTGGCAATTTTTGGGGTTGGACTATATGTGGCGTGCGCCGATACTCTCAACATCCAACACCACACACATCAAAGATACACATGCTCAACCACTGCTCTCAAAACATGTCCCGCGAGCCTGAAATCTCCCCTTTCACCGGAGAACAAACAAGCCACTCCGCTGTGATGAAACCGACTGACAAATTGCACTAAAGCAGCGTAACGATGCAAGAATTCAACTTTTTGGGCAGCCGTCCACCGGACGGGCGGGACGATGTTTGTTTTTGTGAAGCAGCAAGTGGCGGCGCTGATGAGGACGATAGATCATGGACTTCAAAAGCTGCAGTTACAAGTCTGCAAATGCCAGCGAGGCCACGTGTGACCCGGAAAAATGGGTGCCGTGACTGCTCTTATCGTGTGAAGTCGACCTGACCGAACAAGCGAGTCTGCAGTCGTACCGAGACAAAGTGGAGAACGGCAGCACGGGGGCCAAAGTGCTTCCAGACAGACGCGAAATACAAAAAGGAAGAAGGAGAAATATTGGACAAGGTGAACATTTTCGATTGTCTGCCCCGATCGTTTCCTGAGCAGATCACGGATGAAGAGCGCGTCCTAGCACATCGCGCGCAACACGCTCACCACCCAGAATCACTTCGACCAGCTCATCTGACCGCCCCGAGAACGATCATTCCAATCAGGGAGACATCGAAAACAAGCGCCCCTCACCGACACACATCAGATCTTTACCGACTTGTATCAGGAAGGGGAAAAGGCTTGGCGTCCGTTTTGTAATTGGGCGCACGTCAGACCACCCACCTGCTTGACTTAAATGGAGCCTTGGCTGGCTTCTGCTCCACCCACCCCCCGCATGAAGTCGTGCGAGACATTGACATCATCATCATCATCCCAACAAGCGTCTAAGTTCATTTTCCACGACACACTGGATTTGCTGCTACTTGATATGCCGCACGAGCCGCCGTGTAGACACAAAGATTAGTTGCAGTCACTGTCGGGGCGCCACACGCGCGCACACATCTGTTCTTCAAGACAGATTTATGATTTAAAAATACTTTTTGGGGTTTTTTTTTTCCAACCCCCAACACATAGAGCCCCCCCGAAGCATCTCTTTAATTTTATGCGGCCTACTCAAGCAGCGAAATGATCATTCCAACTCATGCCATCACAGCGATGACATGAAACTTTGAAAAGTATTCCTCGGCACACGCTATCAGGTCATAATTGATCAGCAACTGGAGACGGTCATATAACAACACTCGGAGGGAACTGAAAAGAGGACCCGCGCATGCACGGCCTCTCCGCTTTAACTCGGCTCAACTCAAGTGTATTTCTCGAGCACTTCCAAACCAGCGACTGTTTACAAAGTGCTGGGGTTTCGAAAGATGACATCACGTTTCATTGATATGAAGGCAAAAGCGCCTTCTTTTGCCCGTCCGCTCTACGACTTTCACTTTGCACTTGGAAAGGAAATTGCTTCATTTTTTTTTCCCCCCTCCCTCGCTCACTCTCACTCTTTCAGTAAGCGCATTTGCCGCCGCGAGTACATTTCAACCTTCACTTCACCGAGTTAAGATGCGAGCGCGCCCGCCGCTTAGCATGGAAATCGCGCACGCAGCGGTCGGGTTTGGGATGATTCGCCCCCGCCGCGAGCGCGGAAGCTCAAGTGCGGCCCGCTGACCTTTTCTTTGGTTACGCCGGCAGCTGGACAACCTGCGACGGCTCGCCGCCTCACCTCCATTAATGCCGGCGCTCGTATTTGTGTTCCAAGGTGCGATAAAAGCTAATCCCGCCACAAGGGGCTAATTATTCACCGGGACTTTACAAATGAGGGTTGCGAGAGGAAAACTTGAAGGAGGAGGTCAGCGAAAAGCTTCTTTGTGTTATTAAAAGTGGGCTTTTCCACACAGAAATCACTCATGCACTCACTGTCCACTCCTCATAAATTAGCATTTTTTTTTAGGGGGGGGGGCTTAAAACCGTGACATTGGGCCCATTTCTAAGAGACTGTGCCGTTAATATATCAGAAATATTGCTTGCAGCCCTTGAAAGAACGTTTTGCATGTCCTTCCTTCTTCCAAAAGGAGAGGACTTTCTTTTTTTTTTGGTTAATTTGTGAAATATTTCTCATCCTATAAAAAACAAAAGAGCATTGCAGCATGTTTGTGTGGATGGAGTTTTAATTTTACAAAAAAAAAAGACCTGTCATTTTAATATTCTATTTTCAAGAATTTTTTTAAAACTCAGATCAGTCTTTCTATTGAGAAAAAAAATGCTTCTTTTCGGGTCATGGATTGGGAATGTGTCTTTTCAAGAAAAATGATGAGTTTGTTTTTTTTTCAGAGAAAGCATGATAGGGGGGAGTCTTGCCAGCAGAAAACCTTTTTTTTTCCCTAGAATATATTGAAAATTTTCAATTGAAAATGTTGTTTTCAATTGTCAAATCTTAAGAGGAAAAAAAAAAAGTAGGCTTGCTCATTTTGAAATCCCAAAAGATTGACTTGATTTCACACTTGGCCACACAACAGAAATGGCTTCTCATAATTTGTCCACCTCCAACAATTCCTGCAACCGAAGCTGCAGCTGCAGTGCCACATTATGCCTACAAAGTACAGGAAACCGTCTTGTCGAGGCAAACAAATCCTCCCCCATTTCGGTAGACGAACACGCTTTCTCTGGCACTATAAAAGCCCATTAAAAACATGAGCTGATATTAAATATTGGACCGACGCTACTTGAGGGCGCAAATCCAGGCACGAAGTGACAATCACACGGCGCCACGTGAAAAGCAAACGCGGCGAATCCATTTCATTTATTGCAAATCCTCTTTGGGGCGCGCGCAAATCGTCAATGATGGCTTTCCGATGACAATTTTGCGGGCGACGCGGCGGTTGCCGTTAAGCCCTCGGCTGCTTCCTTATTCCTGTCGGAGAACACAGGGATTCCTTTTTAATTAATCTGGAGCGAAGGCACGAGCGGTGCCAACAGAGAAGCCGTGACGGCTGGCGAGAGGCACTTATCGAGTCGATCGCACACACACCGGTGAAAAGCGTTGAAACGTTCGACTGGGGATGGCGATGAAACGAACATCTCGGTTCTTTTCCAAGAAAATCAGGCATCGGATGGTCAATGTTTTTTTTTTTTTTTTTTTTCCTCCAATTGCTCGGAAAAATGGAAAATGACAAGTTGTCGAATGCAAAGTTGTTATTTCAAGGTTGCCGATAGCAGCCACCGATACTTAAGGCAAAAAAAAAACAAAAACAAGAAGCTGATTTGGACTAAGGCCTCCTTGCCAGTAGTTGGCGTTCCACAGCGGGAGTTTGACACGTTGGCAAATTGGTACTCGGTGCAGGCGAGTACTCAGGAGTGAATCCCGGTGATTAAAAATGAACATCTCAAAAATTACGAGCTGTGCAGATAAGGAGGAGTTACACCATTGATTAGTTTTTGATTAATTGATGATTTCCAGTCCTTTTTTTTCAAAATTTCCATCCGTTTACAAAAAAAAACAAAAAAAAACCAGGTGATTAATTCAAACAGACCCCCCACAATGCACCAAGCAACGGGAAGGTCAGAAATGCAGTCCAGAAACTCGAGTTGGCAACACCGGCTTTCGCAATGCGCCAACGGGCGGCATGTCATGTGCCCTGTCGTGTCGTAGGCAAACCAACTTTGAGGTCACATCCTGTAGTTGCTTCAGGGGTCGGACTCGTCGCTTTGGTAAACTCGCTGCTCTCCATTCGCAGCAGCGTCGTTCGTGTAAGCGTAAACGCCCGTTGAATCGCAAAAATCGATTCATTGGCCCGAGCCGGAAGCGATTTTCACGGCGGCCACCTTCAGCCGTGCGCGTCCAATGACGACGATAAGATCTCCCTCGCGTCTCGGGCTGGATCGCGAGCGGCCTCCTCGGAGCCGTCGTGACTCGCCGCCTGCCCTCTAAAATGGAAATGGCGCCGTGACCCGGAGGAACCGACGGAAATTAGACATGTCCTGTCTTTGCTGCCCCGCCGTCCGTCCATCCATCTTTTCTCCGGGGCTTCGCCGCAGGTCGCGCATCTGCTGCGGGGACTCCTCTGAAGGACGCGTCCATCAGACCCCCCTGCCACCAACGTACGACCGAGCCACTCTCTCGGCGGACCGCCGGGGTCCCAAATGATGACTACCGGACCACATTGACGAGGTGGATCGTTTGGAATTTGGCCAGAAGGAAGATCACGCTTGGGCGGGGTCGGACTTTTCGAGAGCTCCAGAAACTTATGAAGGAACAGCTTGTGTTTGGACTGCAAGAAACCCTGCTTATGTTTTGTTACGGGCTCATTTAATCAGCACGGCCGACTAGGTAGGGAGCACGTTTAGACGTCCGCGAACCTTTTGGAGCAGAACATGATTGAAACCTAAAGTTCCAAAAAGTACTCCAAGTTTTAGTGAGGAAATGCACACACACACACACACACACACACACACACACACACACACATAAACACACACACAGAGTCTCATTACCCAGTATGGCCCAGTTGGGGTGGGCCCTCCTGTTTCTACTGGGGTCCTGCAGGTCCGTTGAGGAGGGGCCCCCCCGGACCCGGCCGCCCACCCTCGCCGAAGACAAAGTAGCCGAGCTGCTCCAGGGTTGGGCCCCCTCTGCAAGAAATGCGCTCGGTTCAGGACCCCCAGCCCAGCGCCATCGCATAACGCAGAGGGAGGCCAGAAAGGAGCGGGGGGGG
>NW_017842054.1:1523527-1572376 GCF_001891065.2 Hippocampus comes | reverse complement strand
GACGGAGGGAAAACGTCAAACAAGGACTGGGAAGCTGACTCACATTTTGGCAGGTTGGGGGTTACTGAGTTTCATTTGCCCTTTACATACAAAAGCCCCTTTCACACTGACCACCGAAGCAGACTTTTTCGCAGCATGTAAGGTACAGATATGGAATTGCGTGTGGAAAATGGACCCAACTTCCCAACGTAGTATCAGTGGCGTGCAATTAAGGGGTATGAAGTTTCATACCTGAAAGTCCTTTTTCTTCTCTGCTCAAAGCAAAAGTCACACTTGGATGAAGCCGCAGTAGCACAACTCATGTCACTCAGCACGTTGACACAAAGCCAACTCTCCACTCACAATGACCGACGCCCACATCACTCACCAGACCTGGCCGCGCCTTTTAAAGCCACACATTTACGGACAATCGTTTCTTTTTTTTTCTTTTTTTTTTTTAAACCGCATGACTTGAATGCCGCTGCTTTTACCTTCCGTCCTCAGACTCAGCCAAGTATGGGTGGACTCTGATTGGCAGCGTGAAAGGGGCCACAAGAGAAGCCCAAAAGAAAGCAGAGCAAGATCTTTGTTTACATCTTCTCTTTCATGTTTGCTCCTTGTAAAGCATCTCAACGATCCGCCCGCACCACAAAGACGGGAGAAATATCCACTCGAGTGGAACACAAAGGGGCCGCGAGCAGCGGGATTACTGGCTGAAAAGACGACAATTGTTTGCGAGGCGAGCGGATCGATGGGACGAGCTGACCAAACGAGGAGCTCGCAAAAGAAGCTTCCGCCGGCCGCCTGGCAAATTGGGGCCGCGCAGCGCAGGCATGGATTTTTTCGTTAAGAGGGCGCTTGTAGATGAAACAAATGCAAATGTATGCATCAATGCCCTCATTTAACATGGCGCGGAGCAAACGCCGACACAGAATGGGTTGCTGAGTGTGTTTGCTTTGGGAAGATTGATGCTTTTGGTGAACAAAATGCGGCGCCGAAATTCGTGAGCCCCAACTTTTATGGAGCCACCCCACGTATTTTCCATGAGATTGATCTCACGCGCACAACAGCAAAACAAAATGTCGGAAAAAGCGCGCAACTCGGCGGTTGAATTTTAAAATGCAGACGGGGCGAATCTCGCCCGACGATTGCGGCCTTTGTGCTTTGTGTATTTTAAACCGGCCACCTTGTTGTGCAACTAAGGAGACTTTGGAAAAATAATTTTTCCTTACACAATCGTCACTGTCGGATTATTTTCAGCCGCAAAAATGCAATTTTGTGATGTGCTCTTGAGTGTCGTGTGCGCACCCAACGCGCTGTAAAATGTTCGGGAAGCGTTTTCCCCTCTCAAACCTTGGACTGTCATGTTTAGTTTGCTCTGCACTTTCCAGTTACAAAGCGTATTGTGGCTGAGAAAAGATGTCTTTTTATTTGGTTTCCCTATCCAGCAAGCCACGACTGTTGCCTATTGCTGTACGTTTTCTATTCAATGTGTTCCGAGCCAATTTTGGTATCTCAGTCTTTTATTTTATTTATGCTGCACATTTTTCACGTTCAGTTGGGAATAAAGCCCCCTTAAAAATGATTTTATGTTTGGTCAAGTCTTTGCACAGACCCGGCCGGCCACACAAATATATTCGAAAGTTTCGTACAAATGCTTCAACATCAACCCGCCCCAAACAATACAGAATATGCGTGTGAAACGCAAGTATCCTTTTTGTCCACTTGGGGTCGCCACCCACCCATGCTAAACTGTCGTAACTGCAAAAACCTGCGAAGGTGATCGTGCGTGTTTTCTTTCCAATTTTTCCAAGCAATTGCCGCTTCCACCCCCTCCCCCCCGAAAATGACAGGAAAAACTCTGATCCTGCTTGTTATTTGGGGAGCGTGGCAAGCGAGCGTGTTTAATCAAAGACTAGCCGTGTGGTGTCCACTCTAGAGGAAATTCCATTAAGACCAAAGCCTCCTAAGGCTGACACGTTAATCCCGCCGGCCGACTGTGCGGCTGACAGCTCGGAAAGCTCGGCCCGCAAGGACTTGACGCACCTGCCTGTGGATACTCGGCACCCTGACCGGTACAATTTTGACAACGCGTCGCTTAACACGCCGCGAATGATGCAAACGCGGCCAGAAACGAAATCGCATGTGGTTCTGTTTTGAGCACGCCGCCCGCAAAAGGATGACCTTCCATCTTCATGTGGGGTCGAAAACTATTTGCCATGAACAGCTTGAAATTTGGTCGCCATTTTCAAGAGTACCGGTAATTAGATTCCTAATCAACCTCTTGCAAGTGATTTTCCATTTTTTTAGAATCCATTCCGAGGGATGAGCAAGCGCAAATAAAAAACAAAAAACAAAGCGACAACACCTCTCTTGCATTGTGTGGTATCGATGGCACTGATGTCATGCTTATCTGAATGCGTGAAGCCGCAGCAGCTGGGTGAACGCAGAATCGTAGAAAGCCGAATGGGGCTGTCCCTGTTGTGTTGAAATTTGATTTGTACGTCACCGATGCTCATTTTTCTGTTTCTCTGCGTGTAAAAGCCCATCTGTGCCAACCAACGCTTTCTAAATAGCCGGCCGTATGAACGGCACGGACGCGGAATGGGCTCGCGGTGGCTTTGAGAGCCGGTGGCTGAAATGACTCCATTTTCATTTCAAGTAGCACTTCTTGTACGTGTGTGTAATGCGCACTCAAATTTCACCGCACTGCCGTCAGCGCGCGCGCCCGTGTGTGTGTGTGTGTGTGTGTGTGTGTGTGTGTGTGTGTGTGAGGAAGTTAATTGGCCATATATGCATGCACGGCAAAGCGACGGCGGGTGGCGGACCTGCCGGATCTGGCGCCGGGCCACCTCCTGCTGATTGGAGCTGTCAGCCGCATTTATTAATGATGACAAATCACCCCGCAGCCCGGCATCCAATAAAAGGTCTCTCGGAGGGGCTCAAACCTGCTCGCCTTGGACTAAATGATTTTCTTGGCTCGCCGCGAGCCAGCCGGCGGTCCGGCCGACGAACCGGTAGGGCCGCCCGCCCGCCGTCGGAAGGCCGAGCAGCTGGATTTCGCCGTCGCGATGCAGAAACGTGATGACCGAGGAGGACGGCTGACAGGTGGCAGCGTGCTGGCTTTGTGAAAAAAAAAAAAAAAGCAACGGCGGGGTTTGACCTTTGCAAGGATTTCAGTGGAATTAAAACACAATTTGACAACTAATACCTCATAAATGGCTTCATTTCATTGGCTAACAAGGCCGAGGGGTGCGATTTCAAAGCGGCCCCGCAAATTGACTCGATGCAAATGAACGGAACACGCAATTTAGCGTTGCCCATCTGACTAGTTGATGAGATTCAAATTTGGTTCGCAATCAGGCAAAAGCTCCACCACAAGCTCACCTTTAAAATGGGCCCTCCCATTTTTTTTTTTTGTAGGTCTTCCCATGATGGACATCCAGTACCAACCAAATTTCATGCTGCTAAGTCAAACTGGGTTTGAGGGCGGAATTTTTCACCAGTCGGACCAATTCATTTTTGAAGGACTCCTGCAAATGGGCAAAATGAGCTGAAAAATGGCCATTTCAAGCCAACTTCCGGCGTCTTTTTATGCACGACTTCTTGAGACTTTTTTGCGAGCCCATTCATGACGTACATGCCGACAAAATGTCATGTTGCCGAGCCAAACTGGCTGTGGGGGCAGAATTTCCCCCAAAACATTTCTGAGATGAGGTCATTTGTTGAAGGAGAGCAACAACGACAAAGAAACAAAAGCATTTCAAGGCGGTGGCGGGTGGGGCTCGAAATCTCCAGAGAGAGGGAATAACGGCCCGGGCACCAAAACTATTTCCGGAGTAAAAGAAGTCGTTTCCAAACTAATTCCAGCCGGCGACACTTTCACGAGCTTTTCTTGAAATTAGAGCCTGATGGGCTCAAGCATTTCAACTGGATAATAGCGTTTTTTTTTTTTTTTTTAATACCTGCTGGTGATAATTTGTGGACATGGCGCATTGCTTCCCTTTCCTGACTGCGGCGGTAAACATCTCCATGGCAACAGAGCCGGACCAATCCGAGATGATGGACTACTTCATGAGAAAAGTGTGAAGCACACCGCAGAGACTCGTGCTCTGTAAGGCGGTACGAGGCACAAATGGAAAAAGCTGCTGCCCATGATTTGGATTGCCAAGACGCTGCGGCTGACAAACACTCGGCCGGTCACGCGCGCTTCCAAAAACACTTCCAAGAAGGTCAGACCGACAGTCATCACGGTGCCCGCGTTTGACTTTTTTGCCACCCGCTTGTATGGGAAATTTATATTTGATCAGGAACGGTAAAGACATGCCACAAAAGAAAGTTTTGTGAAGATTGTATTCCCGTTTTTGGATGTACAGGAATCCCTCGTTCATCTTTCGCGGCTTCGCGGTTTCACATATTTTTTATTGTATTTTTTTTAAACGTTGCATTGTGTTCTGCATCCTGATTGGCTAAGGCCCCGTCGACTCATGTCAACAGCCTCCGCGCGCCTTACTGCTGTGCATTTTGCCAATTTTTCTCCCTGACAAAAACCCACAATGTCAACGAAACCTTCCGTACAGTATTTCTAAAAGTTGTTTGTAAGAAAACGTGGAATGGCTCTTTTATGTGTATGTCTATGTGTATCTGCAGCGTTGGAAGACACCGAAAATGGAGCGACTCACGTGGTCGCTCCGAGTAGCGAATTTCAAATTTTTTTTTTTTTTTTTTTTTTTTTTGTCGTTCCTGTTATGAAATGAATGACATAAAAATGTTCCCTTTAAATCAAACCATCACTATTTGGTTGCTATTTGGCCGATGTCATCTTTGCGCGGGTTAGGTTGGGCTCTTTGGTTTGATCTGGAATGGAACCATCGTGCGAAATGAGGCAGGACTGCACATTTCACGTGAGACGTTGGCCTGCCCAAGTGAAATGACCACGCAGTGTTCTCTCCGTAACATTTTGGGTCATCAAACATATATTGCAAAACTGCCCGTACGAAATCGGAACAATTGGCATCTCTGACGGCTGCAGCAAATGAATCTGAAATGCCCCCAAATGGCCCACATGGCCAAATTCCGCCTCTGGTTCTACTGAAGCCATTTCAAAACACGTTCATGAACGTGACTGTGCATGATCGATCATTGAAACAACAGATTCCGAGTTAGTCAGGAGTGCTGCAGAACAACACGGCTTGGACAACCGCGCCATCGCGTTGTCCCAAATCGCACTTGCGATCAGAGAAGGAGAAACGGCAAATAGACAATCACTGCGTTAAATCCTCAGCCACAACTGCATCGTCTTGAGAATCTGCTGACGCCTCTCCTCTCCCGGATCAGCACCACACGGCTGCTCCTATGCCCCCCACCGTAAAACAAAAATAATGAAATAAATAAAAACAAAGAGTGGAACAACGGAGAGACAAGGTCAGCGAAAGCCAATCCCGACTGGGTGGCTTCCTCCTCCGCCAGACTGCGAGTGTTCCTCGCGGGCCTCGCACAAGGTGAGTGCTTTGGAAGCCACCGTAAGATCGCAGGGGCCGAGCGGGAGGGAAATTATAACCCCCCCCCACCCCCACCTCCACCCCCAGAGAGAGAGAAATCAATAGATTCTTGTAGACACGGCCTCAAGTTTCCAATCTAACACAGCGCGCTATCGATTGGGAGAGGAGGAGACCAGATCAACTCGGACGGCCGCGGGGACCGCGCGAATTGTGGAATGGCGACACCAGCTTGACAAACGTGTCCCATCCGATGATTTTTCCAAAGCCCCCCAACTTTGCGATCGCCCCCCCCCCCCCAAAAAAAATACCCCCAGCAAAACAAAGTCTGTTTTGAGCCGATTCGGCAACCTACCATGATAAGTCATACTAAAAAATAAAGAGAGTGCAGTTTTTATAAGGTTACTTTGCTGCATCTTTTTAATAGATTAATTTAGGGTTCCTAATTGACCTGGAAAAAAATCTTGGATTTTGTTGCACAAAAAAATTTCCATTTTAACTTTTTGCTTGAAAACACACAAATGACCATCCAAATCGTTGCTTTTTTTCAACACAGTTTTGTAGGTGGGTTGAGAATAGTGTTAGGTAGTACTGCTCAGATTTTTGGGCTTCCTGATTCTGATGGATTATCGCTCTCGTGCTTAAAAAAAAAAAAATCAAGGTTTTTTTTTTTCAAATGGGTTTTATGAATGGACTTTAGTAACCTGGCCTTTATCAGAGACAAAAAAATCAGATTTCTGGTTGTAATGGCGTTTTCTCCTTCCACTTGGAAAAGCAAATCCTCCATCAATCATTTGGGTTTGAAGCGGCAATTTGGGGCTCGTCCAGTGACAAACTCGGCCAAGCGCAAGTCACCCCAGTTTGCCGGGATGAGTCGTAAAGTGACATGCGCCACTTGTAAACCAGGACGTTGCCAAGGTGAGCCTCCGTGAAGCACATCAAAGACTCAACATGTTGTCAGTCAGCCAAGTGTGAATTCCGGGGGGAGGAAAAATAAAAAAAAAATATGCGGAAAGATCAGGCGTGATGCTTCTTCGTGGCAAAATAAATCCTCTTTCTACCTCTGGAACTCCTCCGCGTTCCCATCCTGACTTTATCTCCCATGAGCACGCGCACGCACACACACACACACACACACACACACACACACACACACACACACACACACACACACACACGCACGTACGCCTTATCTCTGCACATTGGCAGCCTGTAATGCTCAAATGTCAAAGGGCCGGGGGGGGTCAGATGCGCCCCCCCGCCCCGCCACTCCTCCCCATCACATTTTATGCAGCCCGCTCAGCAAAGTCTCTCGTTCATGTTTCTTGCGAAATGGATTTGTTGTAAAGATGTTCCAAAATGTCAACTTTGACCAATTTTTCTTTTTTCTTTTCAACAAAATGACTTCTCGATGTCCGCCGAACAAGAGTTGTGAAAGCGAAACTTCCGAACAGCAACGTAAGTACATATCCAAAGAAAAGATGTACTGGTATGATGATGTGATTATACTGAACATCTACAGTGGTGCCTTGACTTCCTGATGAATTGAAATGCCCTTTTCTGGTGAGAAGAAACAGTCCACTTTTTCGTTTGGTATGTTTGGTGTGCATGTTGGGATTGAACGCAATCACCGGTGGTTCTTTTAAAATGACTTAGAAGGCTCTAAAATGTCTGGCATTTAATTAATTTTTCCTTTTGTGTTGCATTTTTCATTTTGGTTTAACCTACAGAGGCTTGGAGCAACACCGACACAGATGCTATAACAGTCACAATTCTTTATCCTCTGCAAAGAAGAGCTCATAGTAGTGCTCTACTGAGGAGGTGAGATGGTCTCCATATTTGATCTTCACCAGCATATATTCTTTCTCCTCTGAGAAAAATGTTCTTGCAGTTCACTGGGTCACTTGCAGTAGTTGTGGAATTCTTCTTTGGTCGTGTCTGTTTTCCTGCAGTGTTCTGCCAGCCGGTGGCCAAATCACCTCCGCTCGGAGTCAAAATGACTGTTTTTTGGGACATTCTATTTGATTACATGAATGTTTTATTATTTTTTTTTAGGCACAATTTTATACGGTGCTATTTTGCAGCACATCGTGGGATAAGCGGTTCGGATAAAGGATGGATTACAATTATTGTATTTTTTTTTCATCAGGGGCCTGTGATCAACGGCAATCGGAAAGATGATGTGAAGAAATTCCGTTGGCATCTCAAGGCCCCACCGTACGTGACTTCTGTGGAAACGAATTGACGAGGCCGAGAATGAGTTTGCCGCTTATTGAGAAGGACTTTGCCACGGCCCTTCGGCTTCCGGCGGCCGCCCCCTAACAGATGTTGCCGCGGCGGTTTTGACGTCTCGACACGCCGAGTGGGTGATGCTCCGCCGGCAGCCAAAATGGAGGAGGAAGATGTGGAGGAGGACGTAGATTAAGGAGCGAGGGGGCGAGACAAACACACTTAAACACACACACACAGCAAGCCAGCCAGCCAGCGAGGAAAAGGAAAAAAAAAAAAAAAAACATCCCTAACAAGCCGGGGAAGCGGTTTGTAATTACTGCAGGGAGGCTTGTCAAACATGCAGGTTGGAAAATAAATTGCTCCCAAGCAGAGGCTGGATTGCTACTAATCCAAACTCTAGCAGGGGTGGGAAAAGTACGGCCGGCGGGGGCTCCGCAACCACACTGGTGGCTTCATAAATGTTGGGACACGGACACAAATCTTTCAAATCGGAGCTTTTCTCAATTAAGTTGTCATTTGACATGTGCTTGTGAAAATTTGTACGCTTACTTGACAATGTCCGGGAGGAAGTTGCATTCCGGCTCGCGAGCACAAGAGAATCTTCCTAAGTGGCACTTTGAGGAAGCTCTAATGTCAATCTCGTCATCATCATCCTCAGCTCGCAGCCCGAGCAGGACACGGCTGGCTGCAGCCCAGACGCTCCATTATGTCACTTTTTTTTTAGCCTGACTTTGACATTTCTCTCATCATACTTCTTCCAAAGAGTGTTTCTTTTAAAAGGCTCTTTGGCGCAACGGACCGACATCGTTTTCAATCTGGCCGTCTACTTGGCAGGAACGGGAAGCGTGCGTCATTGCCTCAACGGGCCGCCGTAGGGATCAAAGCAGACTCGGCCGCACGAGGGGCTCGGCGGTTTGAAGCGGCTTTCAACTACAGAAATCGCAAGCGCGTGCCGTGACGGTCAGTCATTCAGGCCCACCTAGTTAGCTGCCTCGACAGGATGCCGAAGAAATGTAAACAGGGAAGGGAGCTTTCTGTGAGACCGCTTTGAACCAGAGGAATAGAACGCACAACGGCACTCGACAGGTGATTCGGGGCTGAATAGCTCACTGCCTAAACGGGCTGCCAGATCATTCAAAAAAAAGAACGGCAACAGGACAACAGCTTGCTGTGAACCAAATTTGAAGTCCAAAAATTACAGCCACGCAAGACCAACTGCATGCTGACGACATTGAACTAATCCAGAGGTGTCCAAACTAAGAGCGGAGGGCCATTTACGAACCACCACCCATTTTTCAGCGGCCCGCATCATGACAAAAAAATAAAATATATGAAATCCTAAAAATGACATGTTAAAGTGGCCCTTTCATCCTTCCATTTTTCTGTACGCGGCCCTCAAACGGCAAAAAAAGTTTGGATACTCGAGATATAAAAGAAGCCCAAACAAGCTGCCGGAGGTCAATGCGGAGACTAAACGGGAAGACTTTGCATGAGACCGTTTGCAAGTAACGACAACACACCATGAGCACACAGTTCCGGTTTGCTGCAGAAACAGGCTGCGGGAAAAATACAAAGTGCAGAGTAAAGATGAAAAGAAGCTGGAGTGAGACCGGTTTTGAATTGAGGACAAACTGCAGCATGCCAGCAAAGATCTGCGATTACTTTGGAAATAAATAATGTCCTGTCTTTGCGTAAAGGGATGGACATTAAAAAATGCCCCCCCACCCCCACCCCGATTCATCAAGTCATTGCAAAAAGTAATTTCTAAAGACACAAGTTCGCCACCGCCATGGAACATATTGGGATTTTGTGCGCGGCCTCCTCCATGCTCAACGGGATACTCAAAATGGACACGTGATCCTTTTTTTATCCTGCAACCACCCACGTTATGATGTCGCCCGTACGAGTGGCAGAGGCGTCGTCGTTGTTTTGAGGGCAGCCCAGCCTCCTAAAAGGACGTCTTTGTGGATGAGGAGGCCGAGTGCGTCACTTTGATTTGACGTGTCTTTGATATGGCGATCTTAGCCTGCGGCGGTGATCACGAGCCTCGTGAAACAGGCTCAAGACACCAGCGCGCAAGCGAAGAAGAGCGCAATAGCGCAAGACGCTCATCTGCACGCCTGACGCACATCTCGACGTGCTGGCAACATGGAGAGTTCCGCGGTGGGAACTAAAAGACTCATGTGCATGTACGGCTGGAAGCTACATTTCAATCTTCTGAGCAGTTTTAACGCTGCAAATCCCTCTTGAAGTCAAGGAGTTGAATCGGTCAGTACAGTCGTCCAAGTAGAGCGTTGGAGTACTTCTGCGGTCGACTGCGCGCCGCACAAACCGCCATCTTATGTTTTTCGTCACTGCGCAATGAGACTCAGAAGTTCTCTCCACCATGCGGGATCACTTCCATGCGGCGTGGCCGGGTAGAGGAGGTGGATTATCGGGTTGGGGGCAGGGTGCGGATGTACGGCGGACAAACTACGGGAGGCTCCGAGAGCGGCGCGGAGCGGAGCGCGGGACAAAACGACCCAGAGACGGCGTGAAAGGCATCGACCCCACTCACCGATGATGGGGGCCAGGCGGAAAATGTCCGCCAGGCGACCGTTGGCGGCCTCGTAGGGAGAATCCTCCAGAAAGTCGTTACCTGGCGGGGAGAAGGGCAAGTTAGAGACAGGCGTGTGACGAAGACGCTGCGACTCACGCCGTTTCATGCAATTGTTGTGCCTTGACAAGGAATGCTGAGTTTGTGTCATCGTGAGAGCTTTCGTTCTACGCAACCGATGCAAAGCACAAGAGCACAAACCGTTCCAGAAATACGACCGGTCGACAGGAAGACGGACCCGCGCGCTCGCCGACAGACCGATCGGGACAATGTTGTGACCAATCCCGGTCCCTTATGATGCAAAATGGAAATGGCGGCATCAGATATCATGCTAGCTGTCTGATGCTATCCTTTTGGTTAAAAAGCTTGCGCAAAGCTTGTTGATGCGCCGACCCTTTGAACCGGCCGTGTTGGGAGGACGGACGGCATCCAAAAAAGGCTGGATGGCATTTGCGCCATGAGTGACAAACGTTTCACGGCTCGACAGCGATGGATGTGAGCCCCAAAATATCGCCGCAGTATCTGAACGCAAGTTACTTGGCCATTGGAGCCACTGGTCGGTCGAGGCATAGACGTGTCTTGTCTGCGTGTCGGCGTGTTGTTTATGACTGTCCCGCTTGTGACGCGCTTATGTAGGTCAGTCGATATCCACGCTGGCCCGCAGCCTCACGCTCGATTAGGCAGCTTGGTCAGCAGCCTTGCACAACTGCGAGTCGCCTCGCAGGGACGGCACCGAGTTTACTCTTTGCCCCCCCTCAGTGGTGCCCTGCCCCCCCGACACACTCACAAGCACCGAGCGACCCCCTGGCCCGCTTCCCTCACGATCCATCCTCCTCCTTTCGGAGTGGTGCGGCCTTTAGGCTGGAACTGTCCAGCGCTGAGGGCCTTCAAGCTTCATTATGTCCGCAGACAGTGACTGCGGAGGTCAAAGTGCGTCTCGGCTTCGCAGGATTGCGTGAAAGGGGGTGAGAGGGGGTCGATTTTTGAAGGGAGGCCAAGTCATTGGTCATGATCGCGCTGGACTGCTTGTGGATCACAAGATCTGTGCTACGTTTGGGCTTTTTCCAACTTTGATTAAAGGCTGGCTGATACGGCCTTAAAGTAAATTCACAGATATATATTTTTGTTCTACCTTTTTATTTTTTTTAGAGGAAAAGTAAATTGGAATGATACTATGTTTGTATTCTTTGTCTTGAGACTGACTGGCGACCGGTGTCGTCCACCTTCCGCCCAAAGTCAGCCGAAATTGGCTCCAGCCACTCCGCGCGACCCCTGTTCGGGATAAGCGGTGCCGGAAATGAAATGGATACCGAGGAGGTGAGACCGAGTAGCTTGGCCTGCCTCCGTGGACTGTTGGGTGAGCGAGAACGTGTCATCGGGCAGTGGAGGCCTACTCCTCTCCGGACAGACGGACTGACCGACGCACCTTGTAAGGTCTGGTAGATGCCCCAGTAGATGCGCAGGCAGTTCTTCTCCTTCTTCATGCCCCTCTTGCAGCGGCAGTTGTACAGCGGGCTCTGTTTGAGCGCGTCCACGGCGCTGCGGCACTCGTCCTGGGCGTCGCGCCGAGCCACGCCGCTGAAGTTGCCCTCCTTGGCGACGCCGGCGGCGCACTGCCGCATGGTCCGGTACTTGCTGCTGCACGACGCCTCCTTCAGGCACTGCTCGCTGGCCCGCACGCAGTCCACGCGCGACGACCGCCCGCCCTCCTCGGCCCCGTGCAGCCCATCTGGAAAGGTTGAGGGGCACTTGATTAGGCACACCCTGACGTTTTCTTGTTCTTGCGCCACGTCATACTCACGGATCACTCAATTGATAATAAAAGTATTACAAACGATGCAAAAACTCGGGGCGTGGATATTTTGTCATTTATCTTGCGAAAATTCCCCCACATAAAAAGATTTGTAATTGCCTCGAGTGGTCACAAGGGGGCAGCAGGGAACTTTTACATTTTTTTTTTTTACGAGCGAACGCTATGACCAAATTTCATGAAGCTCCACCCCTTATGGAGCAAAATAAATTTTTGATGCCATTAAAACCACGCGAAGATCAATTACAGGCGCAACACGAAGCTCCACCCCTTATGGAGCAAAATAAATTTTTGTTGCCATTAAAACCACGCGAAGATCAATTACAGGTGCAACAATTAATTGATTCAGCGGCAACTATTTTGAGAATCGATTCATAGTTTTAGAAACATTGTTCAACCGCAAATTGTTGCAATTTTACCCTCTCGACAGTAAATATTCTTTTTGCAGTCCTCCATGAAAAACAGACTCATTGTATTTGTGTTTCATTAACGTTAAACATTTTCAGACGTTTACTTTTACTTTGGTAAACAATGATCAACCAATTCATGTTTGTGAATGTTCTGCACTGTTTATTTGAAATAGTGTCCTGTTTTTCAAGAAACCGTTTTTTTTCAATCTAATTCAAAATATGTAAACACTTTTCAATTCAATTGTTCAATTGTTTCGATTCAGACGAAATGTTCATGTATTGTAATCTGTAACTATGCTTTTTTTGTTTCTGATATTCTGGTTACATTATTTAGCTAAATAAAAACATCAAAATATTCGGAACAATTCTCAGTGTAAAAGTAAACGTAACAACATTATCTGGAGCAAAATATTTTGTATCATGTCTTGTCAAAATGTTTCTGAAATATCTTTTTTTCATAGCTACATGAAAGCGTCAAACTATTAGAAACACTTTGCAATGCGATTTCCCAGTGTCACTATTTTTGTTTGAATAATAAATTTTTGGACACAATAATGGCGTCGTCATGTCTAGAACGACACTTATTTCTCCGCTGTTTCTGCTATTTCGGCAGACAGATGCGCGGAAAGGCTCAAAGGACGAGAACTTTTTTTTTCATTTGCATGATATTGAATCACAGGATTGCCATTTTTTGTTTTGGGACACAGCATCGAGATTGTCATCCATGGTTTTCTCGAACGACACGTTTTGTATCGGGTCTTTGTACAAGCGTCTGTGGTATGTTGGTGGTCTCGTTGAGCTGCACGACAGGGTGGAAACATGAGAAACACTTCTGAGTCGCCGCCGTGTCACGGTGCAGCTATTGGGAGAAGCCTCGCCAGTTGCAGCCCTTTAACCGTCACATTTCCAAAATGCGCAAGCTTTCCTATCAAATGTGAACAGTTGCAAAGTGAAGTGACCAGGAACACTACAAGTATTCAAACTTCAGTGGGTAAAAGTTGATCCTCCTGACAAGGCCAATAATCTCTTGCTGACTTTGTGTTTCTGACGTCGCGCACTTGGGACCTGCGAACGAACCGTGGGAGCTGCTCCAGCTTGAATCAGGCTTCAGCCTCGCAGCCGAGTGCAAAGCAATACAAATGAAGCCAAGAAAGAAAGAGGCCAACGTGTACCTAAAAGAGGCAGAAGAAGACAGAGTCCAGCGAGCATCATCCTCTCCTCACACGCGACAAGAAACAGCCTCCTTGGAAGAAAAAGCGCAAAGTTGGGCTCACTTTAAATCCACGGGAAGGAATTCCATTGCCACATATTTGGAAGCGAAATCAAAAGCAATCCCCTTTTCACGCAAGTACTTGTTGGAAGCAAGTAACGCTGGAAAAGCTGTGCAAGTCCAAATGTGCTCGTCCGGCGGGATGCTCGCGTCTGACCAAGTGGCGCATTGAGCAGCAGGAGCGCGCCAGCTTCCCCCTCAAGTGCGCAACCACCAATGCGTGCAGCGCACGCAAGAACCACAAGGATGAGCAGAAGAAGCTGAGAGAGCCCGAGCAGACCGAGAAGCGCTGCCAGTCTGCGCGCCGCGGCCGTGTTACTAGCACAAATACATATTTATCTTTAATGAGCACCGCGGTCCCAGCGCGCGCGTAATGAAAATAACCTGCCAAAGAAGAACCCCCTCACCCCCACCCACTCCACCTTCTTTCAAAGTATCATTGCCGCACTCTAAAGGACCATTCGGAGCATTTATGAAGTGTTTCATTAAGTTCCCTCTCCAGCACCGACCTCATTTGCACACCTATTAAAACAAAACACACAACAGAGTTGCATTTGTGGGAAGTATTTGAAGTCGGGTTGTTACTTTTGGTTGTAATTGGACATCTTTCAGCTGCATATTTATTACGAACCAGATATACATACATACATACATACATACACAGATATATATACATATACACACATTATATGTACAGTATACTGCATACGCGTCCAAAGCAGGCCGTAACACAGTGGACACTGCCGCCATCTATCGTTTCTTTTCGGTAAAGCACCCCGACAAAGCTCAGGGTGGATCATTCAAATTAAACGAATACACAAGAATAAATCAATAATAACAGAAAAAATTAATCTCATTTTAGTTTTGAATGAAAAGTTTAAAAATTCCATGCATCTATTGTCCAAACCACTTATTCCTCATTCACAGGCAAGCATTTTATAACCTAGTGACAAACTTACTTTACCTTACCTAAAATAAGTACGAAAGAAAGCTGAGATGCATTGAACAAATTCTAAAAAAATTGCAAGGAGATGAACGACTACCACCTTGTCCCTAATTTACGAATACCGACAAATTAATTCCAGTATTTCTCTCAAGTGTTTCGATCGTCATGAAGTGTCCCGTGTCGAACTGAAGGATGGGTGTATTATTTGGCAGGAAGTTCCAGTGTCACGACCGTTAAACTAACCATAAAATGGCAATGAAGAACTGGAATATTCGCGGCGGCGGCGGTGAGTCACATGTCACTCAATTGACTTATAGCTGTCTATAGCTGTGAAAATGGGGCATCAAAATCACCTGCCTTCGGTTTAAATGATGTTTTTACGACTGGAAGACTTTGTGGCGTTGTAGTACACAAAACCGAAGTTAAGGCGAGGAATGGAAGACCAGCTAGCCGTTGGTTATGTTGCTAAAGTGTTAGCATCTTAGCTTCTAACATTTGACACCAGTCACGTCAACCAATAGTGGTACGAACGTTGAACATGCACTGGTGTAAAAAAATTGTAACATATAAAACACCAAAGTCCCATTTTAGTTGCATTAGTGCAAATTAGCTGGAGGCTGCAATGCTGATTGTGACGTCTTTAACTGGTGTGTCACGGCTAACGGTTTGTGTTGTACAATACAATACATCCTGATTTATAGAGCGCTTTCACAACAGCTGCAGCTGTAACAAAGCGCTTAACAAAACAGTTAACATAAAGTAAAATAATAAACGCAACACATAACATAAAACACGGACAGTCGTGCAATCTTTAACTACTTTTCCCTCACACGCTTTGTTGTTTCAAGCAGTTTGAGATGAAAGAGGAGAGAATCAAAGTCAAGTCTCAAATATTAATTGAGCTCACAGCTATTTAAGTATCATTTTTTGTGATAAATATTTAAAAATGGTGAAAATGCATCAGTTTCATGCTAATTGTTTTTAAATGCCACTTTCAAGCTTTTGTAGCCCCCTTGATCCCACTCAAAAAAAAAAGTTGCTGTCATTGGAAAGCTTGTAAACACAGAAACAGTCAACATATAATCAACATGAATAATTTTCAATTAATTAACTTAGAGCTAGTTGTGTTATACAGCCTGGTGAAACATGGAATGCGGCGGTCTGTTTTCTATTTTAGTTGCACTTTTGAAGCGTGTAGCCTACAATGTCACCAACGGTGAGCTAATAACGTGTATTGAAACATTCTCTCTCTCTCTCTCTCTCTCTCTCTCTCTCTCTCTCTCTCTCTCCCTCTCTCTCTCTCATTTCTTCAGACCTCCTCACATCCGCTTTGAGTTTGGACGAACTTTTACACCAAATTCTGATGGCAGAACAACACAACAGTGTGCAGTCTCAACAATTAAAGAAAGGTGAGTTGTGTACTTGGCCCGCTGTGATGAAATTATAGCCAATGAGTCTCTCAGATGCTAAATGCCAGCCTGCTTAGTGGAGGAACAATCTGAGGGCGAGATGATTCTTTTTTTTTTTTTTTTAAGTTGTGTGTTTTCAAATCTCTGAAGGCCCACAAAGGCTCCAAACGTATCATCTCTCTTTTTTTTTCTTTTTTTTTTTTTTTTTAAGGACGTTCAAGTATTTTAGTTTTCATGTTTGTCGCAGTGAAAGCAGCCATCATCAGATGCAACTCTCAAGTGAAAGCTGCCACAGAAAAGTACCTGAAGATCACTGAAGAACTTGAAGCGAAGGTGAGCAACGCTCAACAAAAGATAGTCATCCCATTAGTGTGCAAACAGCGCAAGGACATCTTTTCTGAGTGACTCCCATGCTGAACCGCATTCACTGTTTCACAAGAAAGTAGGAATATGTATTGACGTGTGATTATTTTTGGAAAGAGCCGATATCGGCCCCCAAAAAATCAGATGGCCGATTAATTGGTTTACCCCTAATATTATTTCCAACTTACTACTCAACATTACCCATCCAAAAATGTCTTACAGATGAAATCTGTCGAAGTGACTACCATTGTTTGTTTTGTCGGGAAGTCAATAGTTGCTAGAGTCCACAGAAAAGAAATACAAATTCACAAATGGATAGCAGTTCACCAGACGTTATTCCCCACATGGGATCTTCTTTCGGCCTATTTATGTTTAATTTGATGAAATATGATAAGGAACATCACATAAAACCGCAATACAAAGAGGCGGTAAGTGCGAGTGTCAAGTGACATGTCAGCAAGAGTCAGCCGTATTGGCATATTGACCTTCTGACCCACTTCATGATTTCAAACACTTCATCTCTCCCGTCTGTCAGACGAGCGCGGCGGTGGATCGATGCCGAGATCAATGCCTAATTTCCAGCGGATAACATTAGCCAGTGCTGGTAGCGCGCGCATGAGATGCCATTTCTGGCATCAGCTTGCTTGAGCCACTGCTTGTCAGATCAGCAAATCTTCCAGTGCGATGTCCGTGAGCAACATCTGAGTCAAGTGTGTGCGGCGCGCTTGTGTGAGCGAGCACAACGACCTCTCCTCACACATCACAAAATGAAAACAAAAGTATTTTACATCGCGCCTGATGAACGGTGGCGGCATCCAAAGCAGCTGGTGAAGCCCAATGACGCCGCGACTATCAAGGGATCGCGAAGATTTGCATCCAGGGGGCCCTCACAGTATTTTTCCTCGACTCAAAAACTTTCCTTTACACAAACATAAATTGATTTGATTAGGGTTTTTTTTTTTTTTTTTTTTTTGGGTGCATAAAATGTCAGCAAATCAGGAAAAATGTCGAGCTTTGTTTCCCGGAGTATAAAACAACAGATGTCTGCGAATGGCTTTTTTGAAAAAAACAAAACAAAACAAAAAAACAACACAAATAATAAGTAGTCTGCTTTCGTGGAGGGACTACACAAAACAGAGATTTGGACAATTTTATGCTAAACAACGTCTCAAAACGATTATAAGATAAGATAAGATCAGATAAGAAAACCTTTATTAGTCTCGCAATGGAGAAATTCCCAATTCACAGCAGCAAAGTTATGAATGGATTATCGGTGATCAGAACAATTGTCGATTAATTAATTGTTTCACCTCTTGTATGTTTTACTGGTGCGCCTGCCCCTGTAGAAAGCTATGAATGTTTCCGAAACGATACCATAAACTTTTTTTTGTTGTTTTTTTGCAACTGATTTTTGGGGACCTTCGGGGATCCACGAACCCAACTTTGAGAACCATTGGCTTCCAACGATCCCATGTGGTCCCGCGTGACCGCATTAGCAGCAATAAACTCGCTGCCTTTGTGATGGATGCGGAAAGTTGACCTGAGGAAACTTTGAAGAGCCACTTACAGAAAGAACACTTGTACCACTGGCTCGCTTTTGGTGCAGAGCGGCGTCATCACGCAGCGAGACAATAAACGCCGTCCCGTTGAGTTACGATCACATGGAAACTTTGGCATCTTATAGTTTTGCAGCAACGGGATGTACTGCATTCAAAGCCGCCTGTTTTGTCAAATCACCCTGTTGGTCTTTCCCAACCATTCGTGGCCATTTTAGGAGAGATGATTTCATCAAGGAGAGCGCTTTATTGATTTTGAACCTGACCCCGAGATGGCGAAGGTCAATAATGAAATGTGAAGCGTCGAACCTGGTGACAACGTACCTCGAGGGACGTGACGCATCTGTGAGATACGGTTCCCTTCTAGAAAGGGGACATATGATGTCCAATTGGCTGGCATTCAATGTGTCCAGATTAGTCTGGAGTGCTTGTAAATCCAACCAAGTGAATCTTTAGTCTGACCTTTTTCTGAAAATGTTTCTGACAAAATTCAACATTCCAAAATTCACAGAAGGTCAACTGAAGTTCAGTTGTAAAGGTTGTGCTGCGTTTTAAGTCCATCCAGAAATTTCACCCAAAAGTCCAATGTGCCCACTTTTTGGGAGGAGTCTCTTTTGCTCTTTGCTGCACATCTCGTCCTGTATTTGACCTTCGCTCGTGGTTTGTGCTTCAGAGCCAGCAGTTGTCTACCATGAAGCTGCTGCGGCACTTGTTGAAGAAATGTGACGAGCAGATTTCCAAGCAATGCGAGGAGCTCCTCAGCGAGAAGGCTCGCCTCCAAGAACGCCTGGTTGGTTCACGCCATCCCATCACGTTGTCAGGAGCAGCGGTGCTCATGCCCATATTGTGTCGTTGGCGGTCTGACCTCCCCGCACCAGGCCAGAATGAGGGCGGCCTTTAAAGACGAGGAGCAAGAATTCTTGCGGGAGATCTCCACCTTCAACGGTGAATTTAATCTCTGCGGGAGCACAGAGGCGACCCGTCAAACGCACGCCGAGGTCCTCGGCCTGGACATGGAGGTGGACGCTTTGTGCAAAGGTTAGAACACACTCCACATTATCCATTCATTTCTCCGAACAATGACTTTTTTTTTTCCCCAAGATGTGCAGTGGCACCTTGATTCTCACACGCACACACACGCAAAATGCTGTTCAGGTTAGTGATGTCCCAAGCTGCCTACCATGGGGTTAGTTCAGTGTCGTGTGTGTGTCACGCTCCTTGCGAGTGTTTTCATTTGTTTTTGGCCCATCGAATAAACGTGCATCGGCAACATTTGTGTCATTTCAATTCACCAGAGTGTCGTCGTCATCCCTGAGGTTTTTTTCTGTGGATGTTGAACAAATTGCATGGAGAAAAAAAATGGCCTGGAAAAAAGGTTTCAAAGCTCATTTTCCATGAAGAGAAATAACATCAGTCCGAGAAGGGAAAGATAAAGATCGTGTCGTCACTCTGGTTTACGCGCACTGTCTTTCGCACTTTGGCGCAGTGTTTCCTCTCACTGAGAAATGTCCAAAATGTTCCCAAAACCCCATCTCAACATGTTCTTCTCAGTTTCCCGTTTTTGTCCCGACAGACTCAGCAATGGAGAAGATGATCCAGAGGAACCGTCACATGGGCGACCTGCAGCGGCAGAAGAGGAGTGTCCGGCTGGAACTGCAGGCTCTCAAAAGCATACACGCAGGTCAGGTCAACGCCCTCGGCGACAGATGTCCAATCCAACATGAGTCCCACGTCTAATCTGAAATCTCCGTTCAGACTTGGAGCAGCAGCTGAGCGAGGCCAAAGAAATTACAGCGACTCTGCAGGCCCGGAACCAAGCTGCCGCTCAGAAAGTGTTCACGGATGACGCCGTCGTCACGTGAGTGTTCAAAAAGAAATGGACACAGCGGTTTTCAAACCGTTTATGACTATTATCTCCCCAAGCACCAACGTTATATGATAATAGCATCGTAGGCTATGCTCATCAGAAACGAGGCATTTTTTCCCCCAATAATTGACCACTGTGACATTAGGTTGTGTCTAAACATGAACACAACGTACCGGTAAATATATCTGATCTTAAATAATGTCTCAGACCAAATGAAGTATAGAAACAAACAACACACGATTACAATGTAATGTACAGTGCTTAAAGTTGAAAACAGCTACGCTGCCCCGAGCAACTGCACGCTAATTTTTACACCCGAGTGACAGTTTCGAATCCCACAAATGTAGCAATTGGCCCAGTATGAGTGTCAGCCCAAACAAGCGCCGCTTGGCAGCGTCAACAAAAAGTAATCAACTACAGCCGTGCGTCAGAGGCTGTTTGGAGGCATCGGGGTGCTGAAGTGACTTTCGATGGCTTGTGAAAGCGAGTCCCGTCTTCCCTCTCGGGGCGCTCGCTTCCTAATAAACGCCGGACATCTCGCCAGCAGCCTGCTTTCGCTCCTTTAACGTTAAATACCGCAGAACAGCCGCAGCTGCAAATCCATCTTTCTCAAGAGAAGTGCAATTAGGCTTTGCTGCTCCTGCTGCCGGCGTCCCGCTGGCCCCGGTTGTTTTCTCGCAATGTTAAAAAACCTCTTTTGGCATCATTAACTTGTCGTTCATTCATTTGACATGCGCAGCAGTGAGGCTGTCAGCTTTTTTGACGCTGACTGGATGAGGAGCCGTGCGGTTTGGAGCTTTTAGCCAGGATGCCTTGCAGCAGGCCACGCGCGAGGAATTTTAATATTCCCTATACAGGGCGGCACGGTGGTTGACTGGTTAGCGCACCTACCTCATAGTCCTGAGTTCGATTCCTGCTGACTTTGGGAGCGAAGGCAGAATACAACATACTGTATCGTATCCCTCGTCCTCGTATCTACCGTCACGGATATATCGTTATCTGTTTACTCTGTCACACCCGCTGCATCCGTTCCAATGTGTCTTGTCTGTCATATGTACTGTCCCGCTTTCTGCAGTAATTGATAGAAAATTGTCTTTTTTGTCAACCTCAGTGGCGGAACACACTCTGCTGCTTGTATTGTGTCTTTTTCACGCCATTGGCTTTTGTCAACCCGCACCCACCTCTGAACTAACCCTAAATCATGCATGTACTTAGTGTGTCCTGTTCATCCATCAGCCTCATTAAAAGTGGGTCTTTCATTAGCCCGCCAGCTTTACTGGCCCCCCAGGAAGTGCCGAGGATGTGTCTCGACTCATTCTCATGATCACAAGCCATCAATCCCACCCCAGGCCCGGCCGCGCTGTCTCTGTAAGAGGCATATTTAACTCCCCGCGTATCGACTGGTGCAAATTGAATGCATGTCCGTTTGAATGAGCACCAGAGTCGTTCAAAAAGTGTTCAGTGTGCACATTGTTACCCCCTCACAAAAGCGTACGGGGGCACGGGACGGAGGATTTCTAACTTGCGTGTGTGGGATTTTTCTTCCCGCTTACACGCGACAGAAATGTTATCGAAACAATCAAAAATGGCATTCGTGAGTCTATGCCCCAGCAAAAATGTTATTTGATGGCCTATAAAAGTAAACACCGGCGCTGCCCTTTGCGAAATGTAATTTTGCCTCTGTTGTCCAAGTGTTTCATTACTTTCCAATCAAAAAGACGGGGGTGCGTAATGTGCTATCGAACCTTCCAACATCTGCTATGGAGTGGAAAAAAAAAAAACCAAACCAAAAAAGAAATCACAATCCATTCACACATTTTTGGACTGTTACGAAGGCACAGCTTTCATTTTCATTTTTACCATCTTAATAGGGGTGGCACGGTGGTTGACCAGTTAGCCCTTCGCCATCACCGTCCGGAGTTCGACCCCGGCCTTCCTGTGTGGAGTTTGCATGTTCTCCTCATGCCTGCGTGGCTTTTCACCGGGTACTCCGGTGTCCTCCCACATCCCCAAAACATACAATCGTCCCTAGGTGTGATTGTGAGCGCGAATGGTTGTTGGTCTAGACGTGCCCTGCGATGGGCTGGCAACCAGTTCAGGGTGTCCCCCGCCTACCGCCCGACAACGCCTTGGATCGGCTCCGGCACGGCACGCCCGCAACCCTCGCGAGAATAAGTTGATGAGAGAAAGGGATGGATCGATCGACCATTTCCTATGGTGAGATTCAATCCAAGAACGAGCTGTATTCCATGACAGGATGAAAATGCTCACTTTTGATTGACACTCTAATCAGGCAAATCATTTCATCACCATCTGTATTATTGTGCCTCAAGTCTCATGTCGCTAAAGTAAGACCACAAAAACATACTTGTCCTCCTAAAGACCCTGTCAAGTCAAATCAGAGATTTGTTTCAAAAATACATTTGACGATAATTGCTGACTGTGTTGCACACTGAGAACCGGGTCGTACTCGGTGGTGGAGCGACAGCGCTAAACTGGTTTTCACACATTCTTTTTTCTTTTATTTTTTTTCTATGTTAAATTAATTTGACTCTTTGCTTAGCCAGGATGAGGAAGGAGTTGGAGATGCACCAAGAAGGAGATATGGAGCTCCTGCTGGAGACCCTAAGGATGGAAGTCCAACACCTCCAGAGCGTACGTACCCCTGTCATGCCGTCACTGTAAGAATAGCCAAGATGGAGCTTAATTGTGACCTGTCGCGCTACGTACAGCACACCGAGGTTATTTTGAGACCTGCACTAATGTAGTCCTTTGAATGTGTTTCTCGTAGAAGGTGGACAACTGCAAGGGTAGGCAGCAGCCTTAGAAGCGGCACATTCTAGTTCTTGTGTGTGGAAGGAAGAAAATTAAGAGACAGGCTGACGTGTTCTGGCAAAACTACTGACTGGCAAACCCTTCCCCCATGTTTTGTGTTGCCAGTGTTTGCTTAATGTGAGCGTTAAGAGCCTTTGGTCATTGTTGGCCTAAAGAAATGAACTAAGATGGAAAATACTCAAGTCTGTGTCTTCCTATTCATAAAAAATGATGTTCAAACTAGTTTTTGAAACCAACAGCAGACCTTTATTCATGCATTCGGTTTGATTTTGAGCCATAACTCCTCCTTTCTGATTGACGTCAGCAAAAACATCAATCTTGGATGTCTCTAAAAAATGATCCTCAGTGATGATTTTGTGGCGTGGGGCGTGTCAACGTTAACCTTGTTCATTATTTCCAATGTCAAATCCTCAATACTGAGTTGGACCTCACCACAGACTGACAAACTCTGAAAAATTAACACTTTTTTAATCAATGATATTGAAAATTGATCGAACCCGCTTGACACAGTCAACAGTAAATTTCAAATGGGATTTTCCATGATAAATGCTTTCATTGTCTGTACAAATGACACTTTGTCTTTAAATTCTCCATTCTGCTGACCTTTGAGGTCAAGGTCTTCAGTTTGATGAAAGTGGCTTGACAGATGTCTGAAATGAGGCTTGTTTCAACCTGTGCATAGCCGAGGGGAAAGAAAAAGCGACATTTCTAGTTGAGGTTTTGGGAGCGTTGATCCAGTCCATGTAGTAAGTGGTGCCATGCTGGCCTCTAGTGCACAATGTGTGCAGTGCATGCATCAGGAAGAGCATCCATAAATGTTAGATGAACTTTGTTTCCTTTAGAGGCCAATGCCCTCTGTGTAAAAGGGAAACTTTATTTTCAACAAAGTGCATCTGGAAAGCGATCACATCATTCTCTTTCCACCTTACATAACAGCCGTGTTCCAAAACTGTGTTGGTCTAGAATTTTGCGGGGCAAAAATAAACTCTGCATGAAATCCCTTTCAGTGATAGAATGTTATTTCAGGAGAAAAGAGAAAAACTGCAACAGTGAGAGACATTGCCTCAGAGTCTGGAAAACAAGTTACGTCAGCAGTGACACACTGCCAGGGGCAATTGCAAGACAAGCGTACCTCGGCACTGAGCTTCCTATTCTTTGGTTGGCATAGCATCAACTATATATTGTTGCTTCGGTACCGTCTACCCAAAGGTGAATGGCTTAAACAAGGCAAAAGTTTGTCATAATACTACGCCGATTTGGGATCTTTTAGGGGTGGGGGCATGGTTTAGAAGCTGTAATAAATAGTGCAAAAAAAAAAAGACCACCTTATGCTTTTCGGATATACTGAAGGTTTTTAATGCTCATCCACACAGCAGTGAGAGCGAGACTACATCTCCATCTACGCCGTCGTGATTCTTGAGCTCCTCTGCAACCTCTTCAAGGGTGTCGTTCTTTCTTTGTTCGTTGCCCATGGTGGTCAGGCAGTCCTCGCCTTTGGCAAAGTACGCCGACTTGGCCCCCGCCACTTGAAGTGCCGCTTCTACAAGCGGCAGAGATGGACATGGAAGGCATGGTAGCGTTGTCATTCGCAGAATGGCACCGTTAATTGTGACATTGGACGTAAAGAGCGAAACCACCCTAAAAAGTCGACCCATGCCCACCGTTGCAAACTGCCAGCTTGTTTCCTCCAATGTACTGAGTGCTCCACTTGTAACCCGTTGCCGCGCTGCACTCTTCAAACACTCTGCTTTTCCTCAGGAAGGCAAAGTCGTAACCCTGAGGGAGGCAACAAGAACATTTCATTCGTCCGCTTCACCCGCTTGTCATCCTGCTTGCGCACGACGCTTACATGGTTGCACAGGGGTTTGCAGAAGCGACTGTTAGCCACGCTTGCGCATGCCAAGCCTCCATTTTTGGGAACCTTGGGCTGCGGGCATTTCACGAGCTGATCTCCTTGGGAATCTGAATGTCAGCGACACTTTGAATAAGTCAGGCTTATCCAACAAATGTCATGGAGAGCTTCTATAGCTTGTGAGCAGAAGCGTACATTTTTTACAATGCTTCTAATATTAGTCACGCACGAGTCATCGTCATGGCACATTGACTGGCCACCACTCATTTGTCTTTGTCGGGGCACAAAGAATCACACGTTCAGTCTCGCACCTGTGGACAATTAAGTTTTAAGTGAAGCGAACTTGTTCAATGTGTGGCGGGACCCTTTAGATGAGATTTGAAACCTCAGAACCGTGATGCACAAGCCAACTACTACTCGAACATGATGTCAGGGAAGAGTCAAGTATATTTTCATGAACTACACTAGCAAGTAAATGTAAAGCATCTCTCACTTTGCAAACTGCTCACCGTAATTTGTGAAGTCCTGATGACTAACCAAATAACCGAGCCCGTTCGCGGAATGATCCAAAATGTTCTTGAATAAGTTTTGATTGTACCTCGCAGCGTCTTAGTCAGATTCCTCACGTTGAGCAGCAGGGTGGCCATCTGCTGCAGGGTCCACCTGGGCTTTGCACTGCACTCTACTGCCATCTGGTGTATCGTATCAAACACATTTTGGAATACACATCCATAAAAGTAGCTTAAAGTTCAGATAGTGACGTTGTCGTTTTCACATTAGAATATGTTGTCTAAATGCAACTCTGTGGCAAGACAGTTTAAAGAAAAAAATCCAAGGGGCTACATTTTTGGACTAGTTCCCATAGTCTATTCATTTTCTTGTTTGTTTATGTTTAGTATGACATAGTGAGCCGCACCATTGCCAGGTGACTTCAAGCTGGTTGGGTACACCCTTTAAAGCACGGGTGCCACCTGAAGTTTACTTTCGTTTCAGCTGCTGCCACATCAGCTACTCTATAGGATATTCCATAGCAACCCAAAAGTTGTGCGAATGGTACCCACATTTCAAACAATATCTCCCAAAAACAAAGGTTCCCAGAACTTCCTTGACCATTGACAGATATTCCTTGTTAGACAGAAGTACCTGGAGATCAGCTGTTAGGTCCTCCAGAAACTGTGAGCTGCAGTTCTTTGTTTGATGTGAGCATGGCAACACTGCCAGAAAAAATAAAAATAAATGAAGAAAGAAAACAATATCATAAATATAGATCCTCTCCCTCTGGTAACATTACCTGCTAGCAAGCAGAGACAGGCCAAAATTCCTCTCAGTGCCATCTTTGCACGCCGTCCAGCACAGCTGAAAACACATCAAACAGTCCCAGTGAATTTATTGACTCAGGCTTTGGGAGCAAAGTTTACAGAATTGGCCAATAGTCCATTTCAAAACATCAAGTTGGTCACTGAACCAATAGAGATTGAAATGACAAGGGTCTTAAGTGTTGTGGGGGGGGGGGGGAACTCAAAACCTTAGTATGTGGTACCTTCTGCTGCAATGCATTTGAACTGCATCCTGAGCACACCTTGGGTCTCAAAGAATGCGCAAGATTCAAACTAATCATCTGTACCCACAAAATCCCCAAAAATACCGCATGAAATACAAAAGCGCCAAGCCAAACAGTACACACGCACGTGCGCTCACATGAGCCGGACACTTCCCCTTGATAAGCAAATCGCTGAACTTGGGAACCAGGCACGTACTGCCCTCTACATGGCCAAATCCATCAACGCAATAGCAGTACAGGAAAATGACTGCAATATTTTGGTGGCCCAAGTTGACCTCATACAGAGAAATACAATACACACACGAATATAATTGCAATGGTGCAACCCATTGAGCTTCGTTGCTCCTCATGGTGACAGGCACGTCCTCACAAAGAGGGAATGCCAATATTGCTGCACTGGAGAAAAAGAAAAAAAATGGCCTGTTGAACTTATTTTATGGACACCTGTTGTGCATGGTTAAAGTGTAATAAACTGGAATATATTACAGAAATCTAAAAAAAAAAAAAATACAAAAGTCGACAAACAGCAAGAAACACACAAACCCCGCTGCCCAAAAAAACTGAAAATCACAGTAATACTTACATTTAACAAGCCAATGAGACAATTGGCAAAATATATTGATGGCAGGTAAATGATCAAAGCGCAAATGACATGTAAACAATCAGAACCGATCGGATGCCACACCGTGCCTCTGGCTGAGCCTAAATACGCTGTTGATGGTGATGAGAGGCAGGTGCGGCACCCAAGACTCCGCCCACCAACATTCACCTTGATGATGAGAAAAACACAGAACAATTTGGTGCTGAATTGTTGAGCCATAGCCTTTAATTTTGCAATTAAATACCATTTCAGTTGCAGAGATTTGCTTTTTTGGGTGGGGGGGCTACGCACTTGAACTTTCGAGCATTCATCGGCCCTCCACGAGCGCTGTCATTGTCTGCTTCCTGTAAGCTGGTTCCATTTGCTTATGTATAAAGAGCACTAGTGGCTGTTTCAATCACCAGTTCGCTCCAACGAGTGGTGGTCGGCTGTGTTCACTAAGCTCATGATGTTTACCTTTCAGGAGACGTGCAGTTTAGTCACTGCACTCCACTGCACCCGGTGGCCTACGATACGCCGTCTGGTGAGGTCTTCTTTCAGCCTGAAATAAAAGTTCAGCGATGCGCATCCCGCCTGGAGCCAGCGGTGGTGCTGCGAGCTCATGCAGGCACGCTAACAGCGCTGAGTGAGCCTGCTTCCAAGCCATATGTCAGCATGAAAGCAAACATCTCCGCCGTGACGCAGTGTCGGCTGGAGCGCGGCAGCCGGCAAGCGCGTGAATAATAGAAGGCGATGTGCTCCATTATGGATGCGCGACAATCAGCAGCCGCATGAATAATTGAGGCTTTTGGCAGAAATGATTGAGCTCGTTAACGCGCACAATTGTCTCTTTGCGTTTGATTCCCGCGGCCCGGGAGACTTGTCATCGTTTTCTCGGTGCCGCCATTGAACTCTTTGCCTTTGCTTTTCCGTCTCTCCCGCTTTGTGCTGGCATGTTTGTTTTCCCGCAACTTTTATCCCATCAAATCAGAGCGAAGTGCCGTGCGCTGTGATACGACAGTTACTGCCAGCGCGGTGGGTTTAGCGGCAATTCGTGGCGACGTGAGACGGCTCCGTGAGTGGCATGCCTGTCCTCACGCAGCATTTGCGGAATCGCAGCGTTGTCTCTCCCCTTTCATCAGCATCGGTGCCATTCCGGGGTCCTACGCGAAGCCTTGGCGGGTGGTGGGCCATGTTGCCAGGGTGACCCTGCCAGAACAGGCGCTGGCCCGCTATCTTCAGGATATAGTATGATACGCGTCATTGTTAATTTCATAGCATCTTTATTCTGGATTATTTAAAGGAGAAGTGAAGTATCAAATGTCTTTACCTGAAGATGTTCGATGCACCCCCACTAGTCTAAACGCAGAATTCTGATGAATATTGTGGTCGTGGAATGTAATGAAGCAACAAAATCCACCCAATTTGCCACTGTCGGTTGAAAATGACATCACAGTCACAGTCACAGCTCTTTGTTACAGCTGTAGCTGTTGTGAATGTGCCGTATCAATCAACATATAGTGTATCGTATCGTATATTAATGGAAAACGTGTCCTGGCCCAGTCGGGCCAGCATTTGTGTACATGGGTGACGTATTTTTGGATTCTGGAACAAAAAAACATTTCAGTTCATTTTAGTTGGGACCCCTGCAAACTCATTTGTCGACAGATTTTCTGTCGTCCACTGGCCAGGAAAACTGACTTACGAGCTTAGTCGTGGAGCAAATTGCACTCTTAAGTCAAAGTAGCAATGCAAATGGCCGCTTGGCTTCACCGCGTCGGGCGATGCGAATGATGCCAGGCAACCTACTGAGGCTGCGTGCCGAATTTCCAAACGGCTAATAACACCAATTAGCTCGTTTTAATGACTTTTGTGCGTTTGTCAGTGTCGTAAACACATTTTACAGCCCCGCTCAGAGCCTTTGTGAGTTTCGTGTGAAAACGAACGCCGGAATATTGTTAAGCGGGCTTTTAATTCGCAACATGGCTCCATTGCCCGCTGTGAGCCATCAAACGGTGTCAGCGTGGCGGGAAGCGGCACAGCCGCACTTTTAGTGCTTTACGTTCTTTAATTAACGAGGATGCGCGCAGGTGCCATGACGTCGGGCCTCACAAACCGGCAATTAAGAGTCAGTTTGTACTTCCAAAGGAGGCGGAGTATGCATTTTGTTGTCACACTTTTCCAGCTGTCTTCATAGTCTGTATCTTTGGCGCGCTTTTAAGATAAAAAGATGAATATAAATACATGTGTAACTCTTGCTGTCAGCATATCTCAAGGCTCAGGATTGGACTTTTTTACAAATTCAAGATATAAAAAATGCATTTATTAAAAACAGAAAAAAGTCAATAAAATTTCAAGACATAATTTTTTTTAAATTTTACGACGTACCATCACGACAGCCACACATTGACTACTGAGCGAACTAAATTTCCCGCAGCACTGATTGGACAAGCAATGTCATGTGATCATCTGCAGCCAGTGATGGCCAAGCGGGCGTGTCATAACTAATTGACATGTTGAGTCTGCTTTGCCCTTTCAGTCCTTATTTATGCATTTCGGGCAAGGTCCTCACTAAAGCAGGATGGCCAAACTTTTTTACATGAAACACAAAAAAAAAAAAAAATCCAGTTAATGAATAAAAACACCCCAAATGAAATGTATGAAAATAATATTACTTCTGGACCGCATAGTCATGGTACAGCACCTGCGGATTCACCTATTTTTAAATTTTTTCAAACGCCTTGCAGATTTTTTTTTTTTTTTTGTGCTGATTCTGCCGTCATTTTTTTTTTTTTTAAATCCGCGTCCAAGATATGTGAAGGCACCACCAAAACCATCCCAGATTCAAATGTGTTGATCAGTGTAATTGGGCCGATAATTTGTGTGACCCTTCTTCCATTTGCAAAAAGAGAAAAGCATCAAAAACATCAATTTGCTGCAGCGGAGGCGTGAATGGATTAACAACAAACAAACAAATAAATAAATAAACCAATAAAAAGAAGACAAGTGGCGACCTGTTGGCCGTTGCGGATGGGATTGATGCGGCTAATGCGCACTAAAAGCTTTTCGCGGCTCTCCTCTGCATGAAACATTTGCCTAGCTCACGTTTGAAAGAAGACGTCTGAATTATGCCACCCGTGCGGGCGCATGGAAAGCCTGCGCCTCGTGCCTTCTGCCATTTCCATCGCCAAGACCACCCCTACGTGACGTATGGCTTTAATTTCCGCCTTTTATGCCGGCATGAATGAATGCGGCCCGAATAAAGCTACAGAGCCTCGTAAAGTTGACGAAGTGGAGCCACTCCCCAGCGTTTTTTTTTTTTTCCAATTTGCATCACATGTTTGTGTTTGCATGACCTATCACACTCCAAGCACACCTGGAATAACAGCCCGCCTTCACTGTGCGTTATTAAGGGACGAAAAACCCTATGAAAATAACTCCACGGAGAGGACATGGAGAATGTGTGTTTTTTTTTTTTTTGTTGTTGTTTTCTTTTCATTCGTTTGGGATACATTACGCATGTGAATAACCTACTTGAGTATCAACTTGAGATAAGGCCAAATGAGAACAAGAGGTATCTATTATAGAATTATAACAAGTTGGCATTGTGGTAAAATGCACCATCAACTTAAATTTAAACTGTGCAAAGCAGCATTCTATTTTCCACTCCAAGAACATTGAGAGAGATCATTTCCATCAGACATCAGACCCACATTTGTGCTGCTAGTGCTCTGCTAGCATTGCTCGAGTTTTTTTTTTTTTTTGGAACCAAGGTACTCAAATAACTGGATGACCCGTTTCAAGTACTGACTTCTTCTTGCCTCCTTTGAACATCAATCAGCCATTATTGTTGATTTGGGGCTCAGGCCAAAGCAATGAAAGTATTTGTATTGGCATCATCTTGTGATATCTTGCTGTCAAGGAAATTCTGTATGTTGAAGTGAGTTAAGCAGTTACAATTCGACAAAAGTCGCCATATAAGCAGCCTATGTCAGCGCAACCATGCTCTGAACTACGGAAGCCGCGAGAAAACGGATTGAAAAAAAAAACCCCACGAAAGTCCAGACAAATTATGAATAAAATCAATTCATCACATAGCCCTCCCTCTCATTAAGTCATAAGCAAGTTTTTAATGCACTTTATTTATTCAAATACCTTCATATTTGTTTGATATGCCTTTTGTGACATGCGAGTCCGCCCTGGAAGAATAATTTCACTTGGGGTTATGAAAGTTTGTTTTTATTTTTATTTTTTATGAATCTAACACTCAGGCGGCTCCTTTATAATCTCCAGCCTGCAGTGAATGTGTTGATTTTATGAGGAGTTTGCGGTGCTTTTCAACTCTGCTGGATTCTAGCGGAGGATTTCCAATTACTGCAGCAAGAGCAATGCACATCAATGTGTTGATAGGGCATTCCGATACGCCTTGATTCCTTGATATGTAAATGATTATTTTGTTTGTTGGCATGCAAACGGTTATGCTTTGTAGTCACACACGGTCATTCTGCGGAGCCTCATCATATCTTCAGTTTGATTTTGTAAAATGAGTCCTTCCTGGAATGACAAAATAAACGTCTTGTCAATTTTACACACCACAGAGAAAAGCGTCAACAACACTGCCGAATTTAAACGATGACAAAAAAAGAAAACAAAAAAAAAAAATCAAAAATATGCAAGATGAGCCTTCAAATAGGGGTAAAATCAAGTCTTTCTCTCCACTCTCAAACACTCTGAATGCGATGAAACATGCCCCCGTTGGACTGTCGATCAAATGCTGCTATGTCCAGCATCTTTCTTGTGCCCGCGTATCCCGACATGAGCTACAGACATATATCTGCCTCAAGCCTCCAGAGGCTGCACCATACCCACTGAGTCTTTGGCGCAACAACGAGGCACTCTGGAGGAGCCTCGCCAGTGCAAAACCCCAGTCTACACCCTCTCTGTCTATTTGGAATTTTATGGTCGTAATTTGTTCATCAACACTTGTGGCCATGGATGAGTTGAGAGAGTTCAGTGTGTCACTCGAGTGTGCCGAGTTGAAGCTGTTCCGTGCGTATGTGCGTCGCCCGCTTCGTAACAGGAGCGAGCACTGAGGCGGAGGAAGTTGTCTTCATGAACTTTTCCTTCTCTCTACCGAGCTGAGTGAGGAAAAAAAAAACGTGTTAATAAGGATGTCGTGTGTGTGTGTGTGTGTGTGTGTGTGTGTGTGTGTGTGTGTGTGTGTGTGTGTGTGTGTGTGTTCAGGCGGTTACCTAATCCAAAGACAACGCAGACATTTCAAAGTGACGCGGTGATGTGTTCACCGAGACGTTGGCTCTCACAAGAGCACCTTTTCACTTTTTCTTCAATTGGTATTTTTTTTTTCTTTTATGTGAATTAAATGCAAGAAGACGCACACGAGGCGGCTGCTCTCCATTTTACGTACGTGACTCGAATGCTAACCCAGACACTTCGGTAAAAATAGATGACCTGAGAGGGAAAGTGAAGCCGGTCAATTACGCTTACTTTTGAATTAAGCCTGTACAGTGATGTGGTGACATTATAAAAAAAAAAAAAGGAACTTTGTGATGGAGTCATGCCCAGTAGCATTAGCAACATAGCAATCGTAAAAAAGTACGACACTCCATCGCTGTCAAGCACGATACTCTACCTCGTTTTTCAAGTGCAGGTTGAAAAAAAATCGATACAAATTGTTAGTGAACGATATCTTGAATTCAAAGGGCCAGAGGTAAGCCTGGGATACATTTCAAAGACTTCCATTCAAGTCAAAACCAGCGTGAATTATTTTGTGATAAGCAATCTTGTTCCAGACTGCTAGCAATTAATAAATACTGTTTATAGCGGAGTAGCGCACACAGCCCCCAGCTACGCGCTCGCATTGAGTCCTTAGCGATTAAATGAAGGCATTTATTCAACATTAACGCCCAAAATGCGCTGTTTACTAAGGAACAAATTCAATCCAAATAGAGTAGGTAGGAGGTAAACACACGCGTATATACGCGCACCGTAGAGAAATATCCACTCACAGTGGAAGAAATGCACTCCGCACAAAAAGTGAGGGATATTTGGCTTTCAGGTGAAATTTTTGGAAAATGTCCGAGGTTCACGCTACAGTGCTTTCATCATCCGGTTTCTCAAGGCATTGTTCACAATGCGGCGGTCACCAGCATGGCATGTGGCCAAAGGACGTCCACTTCCGCATCTTTCTGTGACTCTTCCAGTCTCTCTGTATCTCGGTTGCAACTCGCTGATGACGCTCAGTGGCCACTTCCGTCTGAGAACGTCCCCTTTGAAGCGTCACGATGGCAAGGTACTGTTGTTGAGCCACTGTCGGGTGTCATCTTGGTCTCGTGATGCCCAAATGGTGAACAGAAGGCCGAGGACCACTGTTTGAACACCGGCTCGAATTGAACCAGGACATTTCTCGGTCGATTCAAGGATCAAACATTGATTGACACATGTGAATTCAAAAGCTTCCAGAAGGTCACATTCAGTTTACCTGTAAAGGTTTGAATACATTTTAGGCTCGTACTGAAATTTCACCCGAAAGCCAAATATCCCCAACTTGTTGTGAGGAGTGAATGTCAAAGACAGAAAAGTGCATCCTCTACCTCCTTTGATGACTTTTAAGACTGATGTGTTGAGACAAGTCAGTGCACGCGCCTCACCAGACCGTCGCGGAAGATTTAACGAGTTCGCCTGGCACCTTCGCGTTGATTTAGCATGAAGAGGCGCATCTCTATTGGTCCAAAGTGTTTTTATTTCCCCCGAGCAGCGAGCCAGTTTGGATTGAATGTCTCGGGCCGGATGCAACGTGTCAGGAGGGAGCGTGCTGGCCGCCAAGTCACGTCCTTTGCATGATATCGAAATGAAAGGGAAGAGAGGGCATGTTGTCGTTAAATTGGGTTGATCGGCGAGAAACTCTTCCACATTGCGGTAGTTAGTTGCAGACGGACGGACAGACAAACAGATGAGCAGATGGCCAAGCAAACATTGGGCGGCCGCCGGGCCCGTTCAAACGACACTGACGACAACTGGAGCGTTTCCACGCCGCTAAATAAACTCTCTGTGCAAACACAACCGCATCCTGCCTGGACTTCATAAACACATCATAGGATGTCTTCCGGCACTGTATGGACTCTATATGACACGAGCCGCTCAATTCGAATGCTCAAACATCGACCGGCTTGACTTTTCATCTTTTCCAAATATTTGGGGCTTGTCAAAACCCCCCAAAATGGAAAACAATTTCTGATTGTAGCTCAGAAGCCCCGCCCCAAAAAAATATCAGTTCAAATTTGTTATTGTTTTTTTTTTTTTTTTTTTTTTATTGTTTAGCTTTACATGCTACAAAAGAGAACGCAATAATGTGTCCCAAAAAAAAAATGAAAAGAGCATTCAAACCTTTTGAAATAGCAGAAGACGTCAATTGACTTAGTCCGCTGCCTTCGTGTCAGTGCGCTTAGTTTATTCTCGATAGTTATTTTGTATTTTTAGGTTTGGTTGTAGTTTTTGTTTGTCGTTCTGAATATTTTTACCTTTCCATAAACAAAAAGGACATCAATGTTTTCTCCCAAAAATCAACGCCTCTAAATATATTTTCTGATCCTACCTCCGGAACCAGAATATCAGAGATGACATTGATCTATTCTAATATTTTGGCCTTTCCACATTAAATTAACCCTTTCAGGGATAGCGGTCACTACTGTGGACAGCTTATCATGTTATCAGATTACAGGGTGCATGAAAGGGTTAAAGGAATAGCGATCGATCGATCGATGTCTCTCAAAACTAATACAAAAGTACAGCTAATCATTTTCAAAAATGTAAGATCGCAAAAAAAAAAAAAAATCACAAACCAGCGAAAAATTAAATCAAAGTGAAATAAGCGAAATTTGAAAAACATGGACGAGAATATTTGTCAGCATTCTGTGTTGATTTTTATTCAAGCTAATTTGTAAGCATGCCTCCTGTTGATAGCTAGCAGTAATCCATTTTTTTCAGCCAGCAAAAAGTGAAAGAAAAACTCATCAGGCTGCCACTCAGCTTTTCTTGATCGGTCCCATCGTGGAATTCATCCCCTCGGATTGGATTTGCCAACTCGTTTTCCTTTCAGCGGTTTTGTAATCAGCTCTTCATCGGCGCTGTCTCCGGCCCGGCTTCTTAATAGCTCTCCCCGTGGCTAATAGCAACTCGTGGCCCGTGTATGCCATTAGCCTCCTTAATGAAAATGCTGGCCAGCCCTTGCTATCCAGCAGCTCACGTTTTCTTTCTTTCTTTGTGTGTGTGTGTGTGTGTGTGTGTGTGTGTGTGTGTGTGTGTGTGTGTGTGTGTGTGTGTGTGTGTGTGGTTGTCATTCAATTTGATGGTAGCCGCCAGCGCGTCTGATTTCTCTCACCTTATCTTTGTTTCCCGTGTAGAAATAAGATGACCAACTTGGCCAATTTCCTTTACTTTGTTGTTCCTGGCCAAATACAACATTTTTCTCAGTCATCGAGAAACATTTTTGTCCATTTCCAAAGTTATAAGGCATCAAAAGCGACCACATTTTTTTCCCCCCCCATACTGTAAATTGGTTTAGTTGGCAGATGTTGTCAAGCAGCTTCTCCACTGCAACAAATGCAACTTGTTTTGTCACATTGCGACTGAGGCAAAAATCAAAGGCTCAGCGAGCGGACCATTCACCGATACAGTGCACTAATCTCCAGCTCGATAAATCAGCGGTGTGGCCAGTAAGCATGACTTCCATTTAGAGCGCTTTGGCACCACCGAGGGAAAGCAGCTGACGCCTTCATAAAGACGCCGTTCAGTCGGCGACATTGACTTGGGGGGAGGCGGTTGGGCAACGGGGAGATGACTGAGGAGTCCAAATGAAAAGCCGAGTGTCAACGAATTGCTGTCGGAGAAAAGTGGCAGCATCGACTTAGTCGGGGTCAAAGGTCTAGGAGTTCCCCAAGGTGCCGTCCAACTGCTCTTCATCCTTTTTGTCACCAAAAGGTCTTTTGGTTTACAGAAGAAAGTAGACTCATGATGGCAAATTCTTGTCTTTCTTTTGGAAAAACAGACTGCCTCTGAGTACATATTGAGAGTAACGTTTGAAAAAATGAACTCTGAAGGCACCACGATGCATGGATGTTATATTTTATGGAAATGGCGCCTGAAGCGACAGCAGAAACATCCTCTCCATCCAAAAATTGAATTAGCATTTCCCGGAAACATGCTGCAAATCATGACATTTTACTTGGGACGTCCGTATTCATATGTGGCTATGACCTCATTTAAATACGCGCAAATACCACCGGCGCTCCGAGACGCATCCTGCTACTCAGTTAGTGACGCAGTGAACCATCCGCGCGTGCTTTGTGGAATCTGTTTGCTCCATTTTTATCGGTTAGCGTCATGCAAAAGCCGCGCAATCCTTGAGTGAATTTGGCCCCCGTTGGTTTAGCAGCTAACATTTGCCCTAATAATGTACTACCGTCTTTTCACGACCAGATGGCGCACCGTTTTGAAAGGCGTAGTATCACTTACGGGTGCTATTTCTGAACGCATACACAAGGCGCATTGTATTATTGGACGCAGGCATGGTAAAACGTACGCTAGCTTAAAAAAAATAGCCTAGCATTCATGCACCCTAGCGTGTTTTGAAAAAGGCAAAACGGAATTTGTTTTTACTTTATTGAAGTATTTCACAATGTACTCACGTTATTTTTGGATCCATGAACCGCTGCACAAGTTCTCCATCAAACGCACCAGGTTGCCAGAGGCCCCCCCCCCCCCCCCCCCTTGCCGTTCGGCTCCTCAGAATCGATGCCGGCGTTTGCCAATCCAGTCACAATTTGCGCTGCCTTCCAGTCTTAGTACAGCTGTGTTCGCCATTGCTCCCACGCCGCTCGCAATTACACTTTGACTCAAGAGAAGAAACTTTTCTTTCTAAGTTCAAAAGCACCATTAGGTGGCCGTTTTTGTCCATTCCCATGGCAACCAAGCACAACAGTCAAAGCCGTTGAGCGTATCGCTACCGTGCTGGTCCCTTTATTCTCTACAGTGTGGTTTGCACATTTTGGAACTCGGTGCACACAAAAGGCAACCCACATTATTCGGCACCCCGTCCATTTTGGAGAAAATTTAAGACTTAAGTGCGCCTTTTGGTTGTGAAAATCCGGGGAGTGCATCATATCGTTAAAATAGCACATATCTACAAGGAGACCCCGCTTATTTAGTAACTTTTCTATCCAAAATATTGTGTTCAAATATCCGACCGAGCCACTTTTGAGATCTAATTTATCATTTGAATGGTAGAAGCCTTTAAACGAAAACAGGATGTTTTTGTGTCCCCGATATAGCCTTTTCCCAAATCAGAAAATACTTTAGTGTCACGATTGTGTGTCCGGCACCCCGTCCATTTTGGAGAAAATTTAAGACTTAAGTGCGCCTTTTGGTTGTGAAAATCCGGGGAGTGCATCATATCGTTAAAATAGCACATATCTACAAGGAGAACCCGCTTATTTAGTAACGTTTCTATCCAAAATATTGTGTTCAAATATCCGACCGAGCCACTTTTGAGATCTAATTTATCATTTGAATGGTAGAAGCCTTTAAACGAAAACAGGATGTTTTTGTGTCCCCGATATAGCCTTTTCCCAAATCAGAAAATATTTTAGTGTCATGATTGTGTGTGTGTGTGTGTTTGAGGCCAAACATACCGTTTGTCAGCCTCACGTTGCATTTTTGTTTTGTTTTTTAATAAAACCTGACAGAAGATAATTTGGCATTTCCCTCTTCAGGCAAAGTGATGTTTTTGTGACTTGAAGCAGCAAGCTACCCACAGATGGCAGTGTGACATTACGTGGCTGTGGGGAGCTTCGCTTTGAGGAAAACAAGCACATCCGGGGAACGCGCGCACACCGCCGCGCGCACACACTGCAGAGTGCCGCGCAAACAATGAATGTGAGAGAGTGTCGCGTGTGAGTTATTCATCCCTAACAAGCGACACGTTGCCACCTTCACCCCCCCCCCCCCTTGCTTCATCATCTCCGCTCCGGGTCCACGTGACCGCGGCGGCGGGACCGCTTGCCATCTCCTTGCCATTTCCAAGTGCGCAGCGCGGTTAAATTAGCACGCGACGCACAGCTCGACCCGCTTCCCAGTCCCCTGGCCGCGCTCTGATGCCAGATTGGATTTTCAGTGTGTCTGCGGGAATTTGTGTTCAGATGCTCTGTTGGGCCTGGCCTAATATCCATCCATCCATTTTCAGAGCCGCTTTATCCTCACGAGGGCCGCGGGCGTGCCGCAGCCTATTCTGGTCGTCTTCGGGCAGTAGGCGGGATACACCCTCAACGGGTCGCAGGGAATTCAATTGTACCAATCCTCTGATTTCCTTCCTCAACGAACGGTGCATATCCTCAGATTTCTGTCGTCCTTCACATAAGCAGAGATATGATCATTGTGTTCGGAATTCTCCTCCCGCTTCATCTTCGCTCCATGCCCGTGTGACAACTCTGCGACTGGACCGCTGGCCATCTTCTTCCCGTTTCCAAGTGTGCCGCGTGGCTAGATTAGCCCACTAAACGCAGCTCGACCCGCTTCCCGACCCCTGGCCGTGCTGCGGCACGTCTGTGACGCCAGATTTGATTGTCACTTGGCCAGCTGCTGCGGTTCCGACACGGTTTGATTTCCTCCCCGGGCATGGTGACACCAGCACTTAGCGCATCGTAATTAAAAGTGGACCGGGCATAGTCGGACGGGCCGATTAAAGCGAAGCAGGACCTGGCACCGGTGGGCAGCGACGACAGCAGGGACGCTTCATTAGCGGGGATCGACAGCTTCGTAACAACGTCCTCCGCTAACTGTGACTCATCTGTGCCATCAGATGCACTGACGAGGAGGAGCAAATGTGCGAGGAGACCCGACACCTCCAACAAAAATGTCTAAGACTGACTAACAGAGAGCTTATGGGAAGCCTGGTACAAACGTAAGGACATCTTAAAAGATAAAAACAAAAACAGACATGTTCCGTTTGACATTTTTAGGGGTATAGAGTCTCCCTAATGATGCCTCGGCGGGCGTGCTCCCCGTTTGTGGTCAATAAGAGTGCATCGTTGTCGCTCGCTGTGACTCGTGAAACGCACCCACTGAGGCATTTTCAAGAGTCCGGTTGCCTCGCTTCGACCTTCGTACGTTACCGTGACCTAGATGATGGAGAATCTACACAGACAGCCTCTGTTAGTGATCTGATACAACCTCAGATTCTTGGAAAATTGCTAGTGGACTCGCTCCTCTTTTTCTGTGTCTGTGCTCCTCACACACTTTATCATCAGCACCGAGGAACAGCTCCTGACCTCAAATTGATTGAAGCAATCCATTGATTGATTGCCTCTCGTGACTACATGCTGTATCTTCTTCTCAGAAATCCCGACGAGACTCCGTGCAGCTCAATGAGATTGTGTCCACCGGAGTCTTTTTCCCCGACAGCAAACACATTCAGTGACTTCATCTACTTTTCAATTACCGTCACAGAGGATAGCGCGGCGTGGCCGGCCGGCTCTTCCGTGGGCCTAATCACTGCGCGGCGAGCGGGATAGCCTGGCAGAAAGCCAACGGGATATGAGGCTGAGTCGCTATTCTTTCCCTTTCTCCGGCGCTCCCTCACTTGATCCACATTAATCCCCGAGAGCCCCCGGATGATAATGGGTAATGGATCCGCGGACCCCTCCCCGGCAGGCAGACGCCGTTAGCCGCGCTGAGGCCGCACATCGCCCGTCTGGCCCGCGCGTCGACGCCGATTAGCAGGCTAACGGGATTAGCGTACGCGACTTCCTCTGCCACTTCTGGAGGTTTTCAGCGGGAGGAAGGTTTGTGTGCAACAGTCTGTCAGGAATTAAATTCTTGACTGCATCCCCGAGTGCGCTCTGGTTTCAGCTCTGGTCAAAAAGTCAGACTTCCGTGGAGAATCCGGAATGTCAATGTCAAACACTGAAAAACAGTAACAAGGTAGCTGTGCAAAAGTATGGTGGTTGTCAGGCGGGAGTGAAAAAAAACTCCCATCTTGGAGTCACTGTTCTCCTTGTCCCAAAATCCCCTCTTGGCGGTTGTGCTAACGAAAGCATTCCTTACGCGATCATTTTCAAGAAACGGGACCACCATCTCAAAACCCACAAGTTGTGAGGCTCAAATCCAAGGGTGAGAACTGAGTACTGTGTGTGTGTGTGTGTGTGTGTGAGAGACCTTCAGGAATTTCTTATTTCACAACACGTTTTTACACTAACACATTGACAAAAATGACATTATGCGATCTTTTAAATCGTTTATCAATGACATTGTGTTTGTATGTATTGCTAAAGTATGTGAAGAGTTGGATATTCGCTTGATTGTTTTTCTGCGGGGGCTTCTCGACAGGCCGTAACTCTGCGCTGATCCCCCAATTTTGCGGGATAATGTTTCCGTGCAAGATATTAAATGATTTAGCTTCCCGTCGGATGGCAGGTGTTTGCGTCTCTGCGCGCAAGCCGCGTCGCCGCGGCAACCATTGATCGCGCTTTGCCTCTCCCGCCGTGGTTTGTTTTCCCTCCAGCAGACAGGAGCGTGATGACATTCCCGTTCCCATGTTGCATCCTGCATTCATATTGTCGTGTTTTCATAGAAGCAATGAAATTGAAGTACTCACACCGTCCGAAACGCGCTCCGAGGTAAACCTTTGAATGCCAACGTTGCGGCGTGACGACAACGTGAAAATTCCTTTTGCTGCGTCTTTGCCGTGTTGAATAACATTGCGCCTCGGACGGATGAAAGGCGGAGGAAGCCCAACGGCGCGGTCCACCAAGCGCCAATCAAACGCTGACAAGACTTAGGAGGGGCTTCTGAAACGAAAATAATCATTGATTTACAGACTGAAGAACTCATTGCATGGCACCTCACACCCAAAGTACGTGCTTGACGTGTTCACAAAAAGCTGGTGTTCTCTGTCGGTCTGTTGTTGGTGAAATCCACCCAACGCGAAAAGCTCTCTCTTTTGATATATTTCTTGCTTGTACTGCGATAGAAGACCGAGGCGCTATTGTCGTAACCCTGAACACACTCTCGCCGCGTTGCTATCGATCCACAAATGGAGACAGACGGCGGCCGCCCGGCTCCCTCAGCGCGGGATCAGAGCATCTTTTGCAAGGGGGCAAATCATGCCAAACTAAATTTGGCTTGCCATGGAGAACGGACATAAATAAAGACAACGCGATTAGCCATCGGAGAACAAAAAAGCTCCCCTACCGCCCGCATAACGGCTCACTTTGGGCCTCAAGCTGCTTTTGAATGATTTTGAATTTGCATTCTCCAGAAGAGGCCTTCGGTTTCGCCGAAAAGGTGGTCTCAGAAGACACCGTTTGCTTTCTGCAATCAGACCGTCATCGGTCATTTCTCTGGCCTGCGTTTGCAATCCTTTCACCACGTGAAACACAAGCGGAGTACTCGGAGGTCTGAACGCAATTAGCAAAGATTTTGCAATGCGACGCTTAGCCCGACTGCTCTTCATTGAATCTGGCAAATAGTAGGGAGGAAATTTGTCAAACGGGACAAACCGAGTCCCAATTGCAGACCTGACTGGTTACTTTGCCTGGCAAAAAAATGCGTCTGTGACACACAGAAGGGGACCGATTAGATTCCACCCCCCTATACTGTAAGCCTTCATGTTGGGGCCCACCAATGGTCCGATTTGAGCAGAATCGCCCAGACGTCGATCAATATATATACAGTAGATTCAAAAACAACAGGCTTGCCCGGTGCTTGCGAACCCAAGTCTTACAAAACAGCAAATCTTGTGCCTATAATGCATGGAAGCAGGAAGGCACTGAAACATTTGACCAATTCTCTGTTTGTAAATGCACCTGCCAATGGATTGCTTGTCGGAAAGTTATGAAATTGACGCTATGAAGGCGTTCGTTGTCAGCAAAATCGGCAAATAAAAAATGAGTTAGGTGATATCGGGACTTGTGGACACCGGAGATGTTCATCCTGAAGCGTGCAAAAGAAGCCCCCACCAGAAGGCCGCGCTTCGACTGTCGACGATAGCCTTCGCCGACCGTCATGTCGTGTTAGTGTATGCAAGAGTGTTCCTTGAGGTAGCGTGCAAAAGAAGCCCCCACCAGAAGGCCGCGCTTAGACTGTCGACGATATAGCCTTCGCCGACCACCGTCATGTCGTGTTGGTGTATGGAAGAGTGTTCCTTGAGGTGCTTGACAGCGGAAGGGTCGTCGGTTTCTATTGGCCGCTTTGCCGTTTTTCCACACTTGTTCGCTTTCAACCGCGTGACAAACTGCAGGGGCCATTTTGAAATGGCTGCCAGCCTTCTGTTGGCTTTCCAGTGTGTAATTATGACAGATGGCGGTGCGGTGCGGTGCGTGCGACGACTGTTTGATAAAGCCAAGGCTGGTTTCACGTCGACTTGTCGCTAAATCGCCGCTCCGGAGACACGCGGCCCCCGCGCCCCTCACGCCCAACCCAGCGAAGGGGGGAATGCGAGCAAGAGAAGGAAAGCTGCGCCGGTTGGAGCTGCAAATATGACTCGTTGGTCGACCGGCAGACTCCGACACCAATGTGGATGTTACTTCCGCTTTAAATGTCAACGCAACCCTCGAGAGCCTTCGCCACGTGCGCAACTCGGGCTGGCAGCTCGGCGAGCAAAATATTCAGGCACCAAAATTGAAAAGCATGAACTAACTCCTCGCAGAAGCAATACGCATGCGGACGATGTTTTGGAGACATTTTTTCTTCTTTCAACCCTGAATGATGATGTTTGAATCCAAAAGCTTTGTGGCTTTGAGGCATACGTTTCTCAAATCTGCATCAGCAGCGGCGAGACGGACGGCCGATGACAAATTGCCCACCTCGGCTAAAGCGTTGCGTGAAAACCTTGAGAATCATCGTGACGCGGAGGCCCGCCTGCTCGCTTTCCTTCCGTTCCTAACAAGCGTGCCAGTTTCCCCCGTCGGGTCGCGTTTTCTCGGCAGACATGAAAGGCAGCCGAGCTTTCGGCATCGTTTAGCGCTCGTCACATATCAATTCCTCCTTTGTATTCTCTTTCCGGTCGGCCGGATGAAAAGCCAGCGCTGAGAGAAAGACGGTGAGCAGGTGTTGGGACTTCAGGAGCGGCCGGCCGCCCTTGTCGCTAAAGCTTCCTCGTTATCGGTCCGGTCAGACAATTCGGCGTCTGCTGGCACGGCGCTCGGCACAATCTTGTGAAGATTTTTCTCTTCTCTTCACCCCTTTGGCTCGCCATCTTTCTTCCACCTCCGCATTTATCCCCCTCCATCTCGGTCTCGCTTCTCTGCTCTTGCAAGTCCTCCCTCTCCTTCTCTTTTTGTTCCTCTCCATCCTCCTTCTCCATCCTTTTTTTCCGTTTTTGTCATTTTGCAACACACGTTTCATTCAAAAAAAAAAAAAAAAAAAACAACATTACCTTAACTTGACATCATTTCCCTTTAAAAATGAAAAGCGTCCAGTGATGCGATTTGGAAACAATGCAGCCGCAAGCTTCCGCCCCATCATAAACAAAAAACTTTTTGTGTCATCGGAACGCCACAAGGTGAACTTTGAAAGGCCCCGGAAAAGGTTGAGAGCCACAGGAAACAAAGACGTTCAAAGGAGCGTGATTGCGTTCAGCAAGAAGAAGAACAAAGAACATTCAGCGGACGAGGAGCAAACGATGACGCAAGTGCATTTTCTCATTGACTCAAGAAGCACAACTGTGTCATCAGCATCATCAAGCCACAGAGGAGCCGAGAAGAAGGATCCTGTCATGTGACTGGCAGGCATTTGTGATGGAGCGAGTTCAGAGGCCTTCCTTTTCAAATTACGTATGACAAAGACCTCTGAATTAGAAAAAACCCAAAAAACTCACCAGTGGAATTCATCCTTGTACTTTTTCACGCTGGACTACTGACCACTGGACGCAACATCATCATCATCATCATCATCATCATCCGTCCACTTGGCAGAATTGAAGGGGCGGGAAGATAGAGGAGGAGGCGCAAAGGTGAAAGAGGAGCCACTCGGTGGAATGAGAAAGAACACATGAAGCTGGAAGGTTTTGTTTTTTTCAGAGAAACCTTCGCAACGAAAGGAAATGAATAGAAAGACGTTTCAACAAAAATTACCGAGACAACCAAACTCAGACTGACGGAGATGAACGAGAAGGTGAAGGATACGCTTGCAGAGCGGCAGGAAGATGACGACGACGACGACGAGCAGGAAGGTTGGAGCAGAAAAGAGGAGATGAATGTCAAGAGAGAAGCGCAACGGAGATGGATCGACGTCGAAAAGCGGCTGAGCGGGAAGGAAGCTGCAGATGAACTCACATCGGTGGCTGAGCAACTCCTTCTGCACCAAAGCACGACAGCAATCCAGAGAAGACGTGCGCTTTTCCAACACTTGTCCGACAGTTAACAGGTCTGGAGGGTTCATCGATTAGTTGCAGAGCTACTTTGAAGACTTGAACTTGGTTAATCATGGGCGAAAGTGAGAGGTGGCACGGGGGACACAGACCAATAGTATCCACTTGTGAAAAAATGTCAGTGACCATATTTGGTCAGACCGGTCGGAGTTCCGCCCGCGATCGCCCGTGCGATCGTCTCCACACTTTCCGCAGTTGCCACCTTCAGCCGGTCCGTTTTTTTTCCGTTTGTTTTGTATGCGGGCCAATCCGCAGCCTTGTCGTACCAGATGTGTGAAGGCTTCGATTTTGTCCAATCGTGCGCTCCCCGCCGCGTTGTTCCTCGTGGCCCCGCGATGCCCGACGACATCGATAATGAACGAGGCGCTCGTCGACTTAACTGCTGCAGTGGAGCCAGATCCACACACGCTAGCACTACCGCAGCTTCAAACAGCACGAAATCCCAACAAGCGGCGCAACAAATGTTTCTGTTTTGCTGGAAAACTCTTGTGGGACGTGAACCCGAGCAAATGCTTTTTCTTCCAGCGAAGCAAAAATGGATTTTGTGTACTTGGTGGGAAAAAAAAAAACAAAAACAAAATAAAACAACTCGCGCACACACACACACACACACACACACACACACACACACACACACACTAAAGTGTCTAAATCAGCAGTGCTGGACCTGAGCTGGCAGCTCGTGATGACTTGATTGTTGCCACCATTAGTGAAAATGGAGTGGACTGGCTTAGTCGCAGGCTTCGCGAAGTTTTAATCAACGCTGACACTGCTTGGTTTGTTCTGTAAACAAACGGTCCAAAGAAGTGGCGTCCCCGTGAGCGACTTCAGGTTTCCCTCGAGACGGCCTCAGTCAGGCAGGTGGAGAATTCCATTGTCATATCCCATTTGAATTTTAATAACGCCATCTTTCAAAGTCGGAGATCCTCGTTTTCACTCATTAGTCGCCTGTTTTTGTAAAAGCAAGCACGTGAGGCACCACTGCCACCTACTGGTCGCTTTTTTTTTTTTTTTACATGATTTACAACGCAAACGGCTTGTTCTCATTCACAGATTGCATCAGACCCTCCTCCTCTCTATGACGCAAAAAAAAAAAAAAAAAGACTTAGACTACAAGTACGCCCTTGGTAGTCGGGGCCTAATTTTAAAAAGGTCGTTTAAAAACGTCTTGTGGAATGAAAGAGTTAAGTGGCTTGTTGAATTTGTGGACAGGTGAGCTTGAGAACTCTTGGAATATATCAGCTCAAGTCTGTTGCCGCGATTCTGTTCTGTTTGTGACCAACAGGGGGCATTGGAGGGCTTCCCCTCCAGCATCGCACCTGTTGCTTATCCTCTCAGTAGCTTTTTCGGTTCAACGGGGGAATTCCACACCGACCGCTTGGCGTCGCATCGTTGTGTTATCGTCATTTTTGTTTTTGTTTCTGTCGCTATCCAGTTGTTGGCTTTGTCATCGTATTTTGTTTTGTTGTGACTTTGAGTTTTGGGCTTTTTCAAGACTTTGTTTGCGTTCTTGATTTTGTTTGTTCCAGTGTGCCCGTCCAAGTGTTTTCCTTAATCCATTTTGAGTCCCTGCCTTTTGAGCCCACGGTGATCACGCGTGGGGGCTTCAGTTGGAGATCTGATCTGAAATGGTGGATTTACGCACCCGATCACACGAGAGTGATGTTGCATGCCTCTGAAATGTTGGCTAACAAACAGTCCAGAAGAAGAAGAATGGACAAACAGGAGCGAGGAGTCGGTCTTCAGGCGATACGAGCACCGACGTAAGCGCTACAAAAGCGAGCCGCCCACCAAGGGAACATTCGTCTTCGACGGGAATATTGCACCATTCTTTGCAGCTGCGCTTATTCGAGTGTTTCCGTGGGAGGATCAACTCGCCCGCTGCCTCTCAGTCAAACGAGCCGAGTTTGATAGCGTGCCTTTATTAGCGCATTAATTAGTCTTTTCTGCGGCTTTACTAGTTACATGACGGCAGATTAGAGGCATCATCAAAGCCCGGGCATCCGTCGCAAGGGGGCTGCAAATGATTCTGTTTTTGTCTTTGTACAACACAGCCACGTTGGGGTTTTAAAGATGCAATATTTGTTGTAACGCTTCATTGAAGAATGTCTGCGGGGTTGCAATGCGGATTTTTATTTAATTCTACCACTTTTTATCTGTCCATTCATCCATCCATCCATCTATCCATCTATTTATGAGTCATCCAGTGCTATGAAAAAGTATTTGCCCCCTTCCTGATTTCTGTGTTTTTAGCATATTTATCACACACACAATTTCAGTTTATCCAACCAATTTTAATATCACGCAGACAACCTAAGGAAATACAAAATGTAGTTTCTAAATGATAATTTCCTATACCAAAGGGGGTAAAAATTCAAACCTATCTGACTCAATGTGAAAAAGTAATTGCCCCCCGTTAAATCACAAATTAACTATGACTAATGACAGTTTTGGGAAAGAGTTCAATTTTACAGGTCATACCCAAACCTGACTACCACCACTACTGTTGAATCAAGAAATCACATAAATACAATCTGTCAGACAAAGTGAGGGAGGCTACAAGATCTCAAAAAACAAATGCATCATGCCACAATCCAAAGAAATTCAAGAAGAAATTCGAAAAAAAAGTTATTGAAATCTATGAGTCTGGAAAAGGTTGAAAAGCCATTTCTAAGACTGGGGCTTCAGCGAACCACTGTCAGAGCCATTTTCCACAAATTGAGAAAACTGGGAAAAGTGGCAAACATTCCCAGAAGTGGTCGACCAGCTAAAATTGCTTCAAGAGTAAGACGACAATGCATCCAGGAGGTCACAAAAGAACCTAGAACAACATCTAAAGAACTACAGACCTCGCTGTCTTCAGTTCAGTGTTCACGAGTCTACCATAAGAAAGACACAGGCCAAAAATGGCATCCAGGAGAGAGTTCCCAGGCGAAAATCACTGCTGTCCAAAAATAACAAAAAGGGTGGTCTCACATTTGCCAAAGGACATCTTGATGATCCTCAAGACTTTGGGAAAAACATTCTGTGGACTGATGAGTCAAAAATTTAACTTTTTGGAACATGTGCTGCCTGTTGTGTCTGGTGTAAAAATGGCACAGAATTTGATTAGAACATTATGCCAACAGTGAAGAATGATGTTCCATGGCTGTATTGCTACCTCAGGACCAGGACAACTTGGTGTGACTGATGGGACAATGAAACACATGAGCAAGTCCGTCGCAAGGGGGCTGCAAAAAAAAAAAAAAAAAAATCCCCACAAAGTCACGCAAGTGCTCTTGTAATTGAATTTAAAGAGCAAACAACAAAGTGTGTTTGGAGGGCCCGTAACGGATACGCTTGGTGAGCCTTCGCCCGCTTTGTTATTTTAATCCCGCACTCTTTAATTACCACTCGGAGTAACGAACAGCTACCCGAGGTAGAAGAAGTACCGATTTGCCGGTCCAGTTTCAAGACTGTTGGCTTGAGATAAGACGCTTGGGCTCCCGGGTCAACGGGGCGGGATGCCCGAGGGGCCGCCGGGACCGAACCCCACAACTTGGCGTTTGTCTTTGTTGAAATAAAAGAAATTCAGTCACGTCCGCGCTTTGACTTCCTCCAGACAGGACGAAAGCGGTCTTATGGTGCACGCGTCCTTTTTGCTCAGCGGGACATCGATCGCACAAGCGCTAATGCCCACCCGCCGCTTTCTGCAAACGAGCCCGGCAGAACAGTGCGGGGCCGCCGTATCGAAGGCTGCGGCGAGATCCAACAAAACAAAACACACACAAGTCATCGGCTTCATTTGCCTGGCGGGTCTCATGAACAACAACTAACAGGAGCCCACTCTGTGCTACGCGTCATCTTGAAACCTGTCTGCAAAAGCTCAATGACATGATGTTTATCCAAGACAGATTTCAACCGTGTGCGCACCTCTTTTTCCACAATTTTACAAATCAAAGGCAGCCTGCAAATGGGTCGAAAATTAGACAGCACCCCTTGATCAAGGCCGGGTTTCGTAAGCGGAGCAAGTTGAAAACGTTGGGGGACAACTCAACTCAACTTAATTTCGCAGTATTTCTCGAGCACTTTAAAACAAGCCCTGCTCCATACAAAGTGCTGTACGGGGAGCACAATGAATTACGAATAAAGCAGTTGAATTAACAACAACGACAGCCAAATGCTGAAAAACAGAAACGAAAAATCAAGTCTCGTGCTGAGTCAAAAGCCAGAGAATAAAAATGAGGTTGAAGACCACTTTTCAAGATGGGCATTCCAAAGAGAGAGACTGTCTACGGAGCCGCCGCTTCGTTCTCGGTACCGCAAATAATGTCTGGTCCCATGTAGACCTGAGGCACCGGGCAGGGAGCTCAGAGATGGCCCAGGCCATTTCAAGATTGGAAAACAAATCAGACGGACTTCAAAAAAACTGCTCCCTCTGAAGAGTACCAGTCAAGAGGCGGGCGGCAGCGTTTGGGACCAACTGGAGACGCTTGATGGAGCATTGGCTGACTCCAAAGTCAAGTGCATGACAGTCATCCAAGCGGGATGTGACAAAGGCCTGAAGGAGTGCTCGTAAAAAAAAAGGAGAGGCTTGACTTTAGCCATCCGTGTTCGCGCAATCACGTCACGTCAGTGCTGCTGTGCAGCTGACTGTCCAAGCCGC
>NW_017842054.1:1508589-1523506 GCF_001891065.2 Hippocampus comes | reverse complement strand
CCGCGCCCCGGGGCTGGCTGCTAGCGCCCACCGGCCCACGCAGAGCGTCGCTAATGGTCGGCTTTGGCGAAGCCGCGCACCGCCCGAGGGGAGATAATGGCCAAAGTGAGACAGAAAGACAGCCTCTGACAGAGGCGCCGTTAAACAGCTCGCTCAATGCTCAGCCTTTCTTTGCTTGGCGGACACGACTCGCCATCCGTTCATCTGTGACGTGAAGATGGCACAATGGAGGTGGGATAGAGCAAGAGATATTTTTGCGGTGAGCGCTGCGGACACACGAAATATCATTGGGGAGGATTAGTGACGAGAACATTCAACATGGTGAACAAATGCTACATTAGAGGTGTACCGAATCTTAACTATGCTAGCTTAGAGCAATAGAATCAGAGCAAGAGATCTGTTTGCGGTGAGCGCTGCTGGAGAGGATTGATGACGAGATTCAACAGGGTGAACAAATGCTACATTAGAGGTGTACTGAATCTTAACTATGCTAGCTTAGAGGAATAGAATCACATCAAATGTGTACATGGAAGTGTGTGAACTTTAAACTGTGTAAAAATATGTACATTGGACGTGTATGGAGCATGAACTCTCCAAATGTGGTCCACAAGGGGTATTGCGGGTGGGTTACTTGCATCGCTACAGTGTCACTTGTCTAATTCCTCCGTCGTTAGCGTGACGCTAGGCTAAAGCACTCGCCTGGCCCTTCCAAATTGAAATTCTCTCGCGTGTGTATGGATGTCATTTTTGTCCTTTGCGATAGCGCGCTTGCTCGTGACTAATGTGGCGTTCCATCTTTTGTGTGCTTAATGACACAAATCAATTAATGACGCACGCTAATGGCACTTGACGGGGGAGGGAGGATGTCATTGCCTCAGCGCTTCAGCAAGGAGCCCTCCGGCGTGAATGATGGACGACCGCTTAAAAAAAAAAAAAATGCAGTGGTGGTGGTGGTGATGATGATGATGATGGCTCAGTGGCGAGGGTGTCTCCTTGCCCGACATGTGTCGATGTGTATAGGTCTGGTCCCCCCGGCGCTGAAAAATGAAAGTATCACTCGTCCATCTTGACTTTATGCCCCGCTCGACGTGTCGTGTTAGCTCGTGTTCGCTTCATGTTCATCACCTCAACTTTCTCCACGAAACAAACTCATCAATTGGGTTGGTTGGGCGTGTGCTGAGTTTGATCGTGATTGGTTCATTCTTAACACAGCCGTGTATGCAGGGTGTGCGCACTTTTGCAATCGCATGATCTCAGTTTATTTCTTTGTTGTTGCGCTGTCCAAGTTATGTCACGAGAATGATGGAACTGACTGATCTTGGCCTTCATCCGATTTTGAATACCACAAAGATTCAGTGCAAGCTTTTTCGATCTCAATGTCCGTCACGTGACAGTGGCTGCGTGTGAAGCGGGGCCCTCGCGTCACGCTCATCTTCAGTTTGTTTGTTTTGGGCATTTTCGCTCCTTTCAGTCCGGGCGCATCGCTCGTATTCACATCCAACCCAGCACGTTGTGTCCGATCAATGGTTCATCACGTTCAGCTTATTGGCCCATAAACACGGCTGCGCGTGGCGCGTGCAAACATTTGCGGCTGACAAAGAAAGTGCCTGCAGGTGGCGGGGGGAAGCCAAGATGAATAACGACTGCTTCCGTTTTAATTGCTCTAATTCAAACCGGCGTCTGATTGGCCCGCGCTGCTTTTTGCGTTGAAATTTCCACTTGTGCAAATTCGCTAATTGGTGCTCAGTGGGTGAGCCAATGACGGCTTCCTGTTTGCTCTCTGCGACGGGAAGCGGCTTGCCGTGCTGGCATTGAACATCAGCTGCATCAACACCGGCGGAGGAATGAAGGGGCTTCTCCTGTCTTCTTGTTCGCTGCAAAAGGCAGCCACATAAAATGAACAAAAAACACTTCCAGGGTGTACACTGGAAAAAACTAAACCAATAAACGCAAAGTCCTGAAACCTCCAAAAACTCAAAGGAACCACAACCCAAAATCAATGACAGTCACACAACGATCCAAAGCCGAATGGTCGGCGTGAGAGTTCTTTGAACGTTAAAAAAAAAAAGAGCGAATGACATGATGACCAACAGGTGCGACGCTGGAGGAGAAGCCTTCCAATGCCACCCGTTGGTCGCAAACGGAACAGAACCGCGACAGTAAACTCTGAAACAAAACCAAATCTCATCTCCAACAACAACAGAATTGTGTCGCGAAGGGACCAAAACGGAATGTGGGAACGGAGCTTTTTCTGCTTGGTGCGAAAAGCAACGTTATGGAATGATGGAACAAAGGCGATGTTCTGTCAACGTCATTGACGTCAGTACAACCGATGGAGGCTGAAAGGCGCCGATTGGGTGGTGGTGGTGGTGGTGGTAGGGGACAGATGCGTCCCGGCAATTTGACCCCTGGCTCTTTCCACTGTGGCATTTCTGCATATGAAGCGGCGGCGCAAAATGACGCCTTCAACGCAAAGTCCTGAAACCTCCAAAAACTCAAAGGAACCACAACCCAAAATCAATGACAGTCACACAACGATCCAAAGCCGAATGGTCGGCGTGAGAGTTCTTTGAACGTTAAAAAAAAAAAGAGCGAATGACATGATGACCAACAGGTGCGACGCTGGAGGAGAAGCCTTCCAATGCCACCCGTTGGTCGCAAACGGAACAGAACCGCGACAGTAAACTCTGAAACGAAACCAAATCTCATCTCCAACAACAACAGAATTGTGTCGGGAAGGGACCAAAACGGAATGCGCGAACGGAGCTTTTTCTGCTTGGTGCGAAAAGCAACAATATGGAATGATGGAATGAAGGCGATGTTCTGTCAACGTCCTTGACGTCAATACGACCAATGGAGGCTGAAAGGTGCCGATTGGGTGGTGGTGGTGGTGGTGGTGGTGGGGGACAGATGCGTCCCGGCAATTTGACCCCTGGCTCTTTCCACTGTGGCATTTCTGCATATGAAGCGGCGGCGCAAAATGACGCCTTCTGAATCAACGGCACTGACGTGAAATGGGAAAATAAAGCCGAGCGGGCTTTTTCCTGCGTGAAAGGCACTGCCATGCGATAGGGAAACAAAGGTCACCCAACATGTCCCGGCTTGCTGTTATATGTAAAATGTACTGATTGATTCGGGGGTGTTGGAACGATCGTACCCTGGCAATTTCCTGTCTTTCTCAGAATCTCTGGTTGATGCGAAAGGTGTCAAAATGGAATCAGGAAAGAGAGTCATCCTATTATTTCCAGTGTGCTCCGTCTGTTTGATAGGAACGAACGTGAACGGGGAAGACCCAGGACACCAGGTTGGCTTTCTGTTCTGAATGTAGCTAGCTAGCTAATATATACAATACATATCTATCTATGTAATTGTCATTCTTTGCACGTTTTCCCCAATAATCTTCAAACATGTATTACGTATTCAGCAACAAATCTCCGTAATTCCCTCAACGGGGTCTTTCAAAATATTTTACGAAATGAGGTGTGCGTTCCGTTGACTTGGCAGAGATGTGCGCTGAATTGATTGAAACCGAACGTATTAGTTAGATTCACTGTAAGGCTCGCTCGATGATGTGACATATGCAAATGAGGCCAATCTGTAAGACGACAGCGATGTAAATTGCCACCGTACGTATGGCGGAGAGCGATTAGCATTTGCGTAGCATCCCTCCGCGGCTTCTATACATTTCAAAATGTGTTGAAGAATAAAATGCACCTTATCTTTCTTGGGCTGCGTCCACAAGATCCAAACTTCTTTCAAGGTTTTAGTGAGGCATTATCTCAGCGCAACTCATATCTCATATCAACTGATGTTTTGTGTTCTTTTTTTTCTTTCATTTTCGTTTAAGTCAAGCTTGAGCAATCTGATGGCTTTTGATGTTTCGCCGCCTTCACACTCATCTCATTTGCATATCGCACCCCCTCCGGCTTGATGAATCAGCATGCCGTCACCGCAGCAGCGCCGCCGTCAGGACAGAGAGGAAACAAAACGTCGCGAGATCAAGCAGAAAGCTAATCTGGAATCTCGTTGGAAACTCCGACTTTCCGTCTTGCTCTTCTGTGTTTCCCCTCCTTCGCGCGTCGCTGTTTCTCAGCGCTTAAATGCGTGCGATGCATTAGCTGAGATAGCCTTGACGAAACACTCCTTGCCCTTTCGCGCCGCCGCGTCCTCCCAATCAATCTCTGCGCTTGTTAGCTTGACTCCAAAACTACCAGATTGACTCATTAATGAAGGATCTCCTCCGTCAACACGGAAACATGCGCCAGCAATGACACGCCACACAAAAGCCCGCCATTAGCGCCTGCCGTCAACCCGCTAGCAATCATTGACCAATTAGCGGCCAAACAGAACACTAAAAATCAATGGCTGTGGTGACATTTACTGCTTAGTGCTCTCACAGTCGATGACCATATCAGGGACGATGTTTGCTAACAATTAGCAGCCATGCAAAACACTTTACCGCCGATGGCGTCCAAAGTGCTGAAAATGCACCAATTGCTGGCTCACGTCTGAATGCAACGACATTGGGGCTGAAGTTTTTCGGTGGGACCTTTTCCAAATTGTCCCGAGGCGCGATTGTCAGCGCGATTGGTTGTGTCGTCGATGTGCGATTGGCTGGCTACCGGTTGATGGTGTCGACCGCCGACTGCCCGACGACAGCTGGGATGGGCTCCGGCGGGGCAGCCGCTGCGTTGAGGTTTGTCGTCTCGCCAGCGTTGCAGCCAGCAAGCGGCTTTCGATAGCTGCGGGGCACCTCCGCGTCTTCTTCAAAGCCGAGCGGTAGCTTGTGCCTTCATCGGCTCTTTGTCCTCACCCGACTTCCCAAATGTCACTTTGCCGGGATTACCCGAATGTCTAATTTAGAACGTCATCTCCCCCGACACCTGCCATTTGACCAACTGGCCGCACGCTGTCGTTTTGTTGGGGGCGCCATCATTAATAATGGCCTGCTAATTGCGCCACTGAGTTTGCCTTTCACGTCTAATTAGCGCTGATCCGCTGGACACGCCGGCATTTTGGAACGCTGGCCCGCCGTTCTGGCACATCAAATCAAGCGCTCCCAAACCTCGTCACACAAAAGTCTCAAATGGCAATGCCTCGGAAGACACAAGACGTCCGCCGTTTTGGGTTGTTCCCGTCATGCTCAGTGTTTTTTTTTGGTGTTCTTTTCTTTTTCTGATTTTGTGTTTTGATTGCGTGCCACCCAACCCGAAATTCTGACATTCCTGACAGCTGTCCTCCCTCCAAAGACGTGCTTCTCTTTTGAGTTTTGATCCAATTCCGACCCAATTGGAACATTTTGTACCCTGGACAGACGAGTGACTGAGGATTTCCTCGATAACCGTCAACATGGTTTCATGTGATTGCCAAAATGTGGTGAGGAAAGGATGCCAAAAATCGAGATGAGTGCAACGAGGATAAAATGGTTGCATGTATTCCCCCCGTGCGCCCCCCCCCCCCCCAAAGGCCTGTGATGTCATGATGTTTCAAATATCCCCTTCGTCCTCTTGTCTCATTTTCTCAGCTGTTGCCATCTTCTTAACAAGCATTCGGACACAGCGCTGATCTGTGATCTCCATTGTTGGCGTGCGCGCGTGTGGCTAATCCCTCCATCGATTGCACGTCAAGTCCTAACGCCGGGAGCCACATTCAATCTCGACTTTGCTTCTTTTCTTTGTGAGACTCTCCTCAGTGGAATTCTTTCGCACGGATCAAACGTGGCCGCGCGCGCGCGTGAGGACCGAGCGTCCTCGTGCGGACGTTTTCGCCGGTGATAATGTGCCAATTATCGAGTTGCGGCGAGCGTCGGAAGACGGGGCTCTCCTGCCTGGCTGCCGTCGCCGTGGCAACCTCCTCCGGGGGGCCGACTCCTCTGTCACTGCGGAGGCACGCTCGAGTCGGGCGTCAGGCGGTCGCCATCTGCCCCGACGCGTGAGTGCTCCTCGCTCGGTGGCTCTCGGGGATTTCTTTTCGCGAGCGGTCGTGATACGATTTGAGCTCAGACCGCAACCTCGGCCAAACCGTCATCTCGGCAGAGGACGTTCCGTGATCGTGACGGTCCGCTGTCTGAAGATGCACAAACGGCGTCGAAGCTGAAAAATCAAAGGCCCTTCCCTTTCCGTCCTCTGCCAAGCGAGCGTCGGGAGGGGAGGGGACCCGTCGTCGAAGCCGCCATTTGGCCACGGCGCGACGGCTATCAAATGCGACAACCGGCGGGTTCAACATGATTGATTCAAATGTGTTGCTGGCAAGTGTAAATTCTCACTTTTGGGGCCACTTTTGTACCAACGTTGATGGAATCATTGTCGCTGGACGTTGTCTTTGGTTCTCAAACCAACTCGTTTGATTGACAGGTCGGATGATTTGATGACATATGGCTTCCCTTTCACTCTCTGTGATGCTTGCACACGCACGGGCCAAATCGCAGGCGAGGAAACAAAACAAGTGCTGCCTTATTTACAAGGTCCATTAGCGTGTCCGCCACCCCCGCATTCACACACACACACACACACACACACACACACACACACACACACACACACACACACACACACAAGACAAAAGGCTCCGTTCCGATGTTGACACTTTTGTCCAGCGCACACACTTGATTTGTTCTCATGTTAATTTGCGAGAAAAACACAAAAGCGCCCAGCATGATTTGGCTTCGAGCTGCTTCGGGCTGCTTCGGCTTTCGCCGCACACTCTTTGGGGTTTGTCGTTTTCTTTTTCCATTTTTGAATGTCTTTGTGTCCATCCCAGGCAACACTTTGGGAAGAACACACACTTGCTCGCAGCAGGAGATTCCTGGAAGGAAGACAAGAGTTACTCAGCAGCAGACGACGCGAGGAGCTACGAGAAGGACACGAACGCGCGCGCGCCTCAACGCGTGTTATGAGTCACCCTCTTTTGTGGTCAGGTGAAGTGTCTAATCATCATCATCATCGTCATCAGGCGTTCCACAAATATTCCTTTCGAAGATGAAAGGAATGTTTGCTCGTCGGCGTTCACATTTCTGTCCTAGTTGCATCGAAATCTCTCCTGTGTGGCTCTTGGGGACGAGTGTGCGCGGATGCGGGCTTGTGCGGATGCAAGTGTGCGCGCGTGTATGTGTGTGGCCGTGTAATGATAGTCATCACACACACACGCCAGCGTTTTGTCATATTGAGTGATGAATGTTAGCATTAGCGTCTAATTAGCGGCGCGTCAGAAACCAAGATGGCTGCTGGCACCGAGTGTCCGCCGGCCGCTTTGTGTTGTCGACACCTCGTTAAGTGTTTGCTCTTCATGAGCCGGCGGCTTTCGTCGACCCCGCTGGCAAATTCTGGAAAATGACAGTTTGACTTTGATTTTGATGAGTGATGGATTGTTCCAATTTCATGTTGTGCTGCATTGGATGGATGGAGGGATGGATAGATAGATCGATAAATTTTGATGCGTTAGGACAGATTCACATTTATCTGATACACATAAAATATCTATTTTATTACAAATCGATCTTGAATGCCAAAAAGTAAGCCTGGTGATGTCATGCGTCATTGTCGGTGTTTGCTAGCGCATGCCGACATGTTAGCGTCATGTCGCAGGCTCCCCGTCATGATCCCAGTCGCCTCATTCCAACTTTTGCGTCTCCGCTGCCAGCCCGCAATCGTCATATCGTGTCGATTTAACTCATGTTGGAAAGGAGTTCGAGCTTTGGATGCCCACTGTTGACTTATTTGCGCGTTTCTCCATTGTGGGACAAATAAAGTTTTTCTTATCTTATTTCTGAATGAATGAAATATGTCTGACCGCCGGCACACGCGGCGGCGGGAACGCTCTGCTCTCGCGCCTCCCATCAAATTGACCGAAATCACCGCAGAAGCAACCAAACGATGACGCCGCCAAGCGCGCTCCCCAAAAATCAGGATGCGCCGGTCTTACGAAAATAGGACCCATTCCTGTTAACGATTTTTTTTTCCCTCCCGCCTTTCCCGGGTTGGACATCAAGACGCCACTTTCTCCCGCTTAACGCAATCGGTGTGCACCCGCCGTGTGACTCGCTTTTGTCATTTTTGGTGTCGTTTTGTGTTTCCGCCGCGGCGCTTGTTTGTCTCCTGGAGCTCATCCGCAGAGAGCGTTCTCCACCCGCGACAGCTTTTTCTCCCTCCTGACAGCTGCGACTTTTTCGTCAGCCTCATTGAGGCTTGCGCGCCGAGCGGAGATCGCGTGTCGATCAAAGAGCGAAAAGCGCCACAAGACGCCGGAGAACACAGGCGGCGCTTGTGTCAATCTCATAAATCAGACATAAAGCCACAGGGCGCCTGTCATCTCTGCACAAATGCCTTCACGGGTGTGTGTGTGTGTGTGTGTGTGTGTGTGTGTGTGTGTGTGTGTGTGTGTGTGTGTGTCACACTGCGGGGCAGCGTGTTTCTCGCCATCCAATGGAGACGATCGGCCGAACGGCTTCATTGCCTCCATTCCGAGTGTTCTCGTTCTACTTACAATCCATTCCTGCGTAAACAAGTCAAGTGGGAGTCTGGGAAGAGCATCTTCTGGATGAGCGGGGGGGTTTTTTTCTTCTTTTTTCATCCTTTATTTTCACATTCCCCTAATTCACACGATTTCCACAGTTTTCCATGGAACCAAATCCCATTTGAATCGAAATCCAATTCTTCATCCGCTTATTCGGTTCTTCTTCAAATTCCGTCGTTATTGTCACTTGTTACGATCGGACCCGCGCGGCACCAGTCGGGAATTATTTACAAAGAAAGCATTTGTTTTAGTTTTCAGGAAAAAGCTGTCTTAAACAGTAGCAAAAAAAATAAATAAAAAAGATGTCTCGAAAAATAGAAAGCTCATTTTAGGAATCTCGACATTTCATTTGGGCCACATGTCATTCTTCATGAGCGTGTGGCCGAGGGGCGACGTCTCAATTTGTCCGTCAGCACTGACATCCGCAAAAGGAAAAAGGAAGGCTTGCTGGCAACGACGGGAAATGAGGCGCGAGAGATTTGGGAGTGCGGACGTGACAAACACAAAAGGAGAAAAAGGGGATGAACAGATGCGCCGTGCACGCGCCTGCGTCAAATCCAAACTATCTGACGGAGACAAACTTGATCCCGGAGACTCCAAGCGGCAAAAGGAGATCTTGGCGCCAAAAGGAGCCGAGCGCATTGTGCTAGCTCTCGCGCTCGCTGCGACAGCTTGACGGATTAGCCGCGTCTGGATTGCGCGTCGACGCCTTCTAAGCCCGACGCTTTCACACAAACGCGTTCCGAGGGATTCCGCCATTCATCAGTGGAACAAGGAAGGAAGAAAATTTAGTGGAAGCATAGGCAGAAAATGCCGCAAAAACACCTGAATGCTCTCTTTGTGTGTGTGCGCGTGCGTGCGGGCACCTGTATAAGTGTATTCATGTATCACTAGCGTGTGTGTGTGTGTGTGTGTGTGTGTGTGTGAGTGAGAAGGTTATTATCGTTAACGGGAATTGAAGGAGAAAACAAAAATTGAGAAATGTAGTCATGCTAATTGCTATGCTAACGCAACGTCATCGTGAAGGAGCGGAATTAAAAGCGCTTGGGCGATCGAGTACGCTTCTCAGAGGTCTCGCTGGAACCACATTAAAGCGGAACTCATCCCCCTTTGGTCAACCATTTCGTAAGCGCCTGGATAGAAACCGCTTCCGAAATCACGCCGCGGCGCACAGCTCATCAGGAAATGCGCGTCAAACTGGAGGAGCGGCCGAGAACATTCAACGAATCGTAATAGTGATGAGAAGCCGTTCTCAAAATGGATGCACAATAGTGAGCGCATATAATATGACACAACTTATTTGTTTTCACAATATCCTTCTGAGGTTTGATTTTTGAGATCTGCAAACAAAAAAATAACACTCCGGTAAAGCTTTTTTTTTTTTTTTTTTTTTTTTTTCGTAATTTTTTTCAGATACGTTCCATCTCGCCTGGTACTGTTGCGAAGAGTCCCGTAGATGCACCCGCATGACGTTCGCCCAGTGGATGCCATTGTGAGCACGTCCATCCATACTCGGAAGCGAGAGGCCCCGCCCGCTCTTAAAGGCACAGGCGCTCACATGCCCGCAGCTCATCTGAGGTGTTTACAAGCGTCGCATTGACGGCATGCCGAAATGGCACTTTCAAATCGTGCCATATTTTCGCATGATTGAATTTCAGTTAACCATCAAATGAAAACATTTTTGGGACGCATAATCAATTGATCATAAATGTTGACGAACCAGAATGGCCGCTGTCCTCCCTGGCCGAGAACAGATTGGACAAATAAATATGCTGTCAAAATATGATTTCGGGAACGTTAACGTGTCCGTCAGGCCTCCGAGGGCCGCATAGTTATGTGCCATTTATTGATTAATCTATTTCTTTTAATGGCACCGGCTGCACTCGCTCGTCTGTTGGTCTCCCGTTACGTGCCACGCCAACCCCGCTTTTACGCCTGACACGTTTACGGCCGGGAAGCAAAAGCACAGCAGTTTCTGAATTAAACACCCGCTTATTACACACACACACACACACACACACACACACAACACACACACACACGTCCAATTGCCTGCAGTCACGAGGACTAACGCACAATTGATCCTGGATCATTTTCATGTCATTGGAATAAAACCAAAGACACTAGCGAACCACATGCTGCTTCACCAAAGCGCAGTTTTTGCCAACGCGTGCCATTATCCTGCCGTCTGTTTCCATTGTAACGGGAAGCACGTCGTTTCCTTCGGACTTGCACGAGGCTGTTAAGAGCCGGGCTGGAAACTTGCTGACTAAACCAACACACGTGCAGGGTGCTGCGCTTGTGGCAGAACAAAAAAGTGGCACGCTCAACACGTCAGTCGCAATACGGAAGCATTGGGAAGGGCCCGCGTCACTCCCGGAACGCTGGCAAACACGGTTTGAACGGAGAGCAGATTTCCTCTCGGTTCGCCCATGCGCAAAAGCGGCCTTGCGCATCTTTCACAAAGTACTCGATGCGTTTATGACTCACCGGTGTTGTTTCGGAGCCGATGATTACGACGGCCTCTCACAAAATTCCTGTAAAAGAGACGAACGGTCGTTGAGGGATTTCTCCGGCGCGCTCGCTAATACGGAACGGAGGGCAGGAATAGCAACGAGTGGGAAGCGAGAGCGGCACAATGGAGACGCCGCACATGGCATTAGCATACGCAACCACGGCTCCTCCGTAGCTTCCCTCCAGAGTCGTTTTTATTTTCAAATCCCCGAAAGTTCAAAGGCAGAATGGAGTCATTACATTTGAAAGCCGCTCTGCACATGTTTGCACTCAGGTCAGGAGACGGACTCCAATCACTTCATTTTTCGGGGACGGGCGGGTGAGGACGATTTTCAAGAAAATGTGGCGTGGACGCCACATTTTGCATCTTTTTCCAGAGGTTTTCTCCGCTTTCCTCCCACCTGCGGGTAGGTGTGTGAGTGAGGATCGTCCGAATGTCTGTTCAAGCTTTGGAAGTAGCATGCCTGCTTTTCGGAGGTTGTCTCGGTGCAACTCCAGGGGAGGAGCACGAGGAGGGCACGTCGCCGGGAATTGAGTGATCATGCGCTACACGCGTGCTGACCTTTGTGCAAGTCAGTCAGTCAGCAGCCGAGTCCTTTTGGGTCGCCGGCCGGCGCTCTGCAAGATGTCACTTCGAGGGGTGGGCGGGGGAGGGGCTACGTGTGACACATCTGCGGCGTCTTTTTCACGCCGTTATCAGGCGCCGCCAGCGCCGACACGCCTTCCTCCTCCTCCTCTCCTTCCTCTTCTTCGTCCTCCATCCATCACGTGAAGCAGCTGTCTGCCCTTTCGGATGACACCCGCCATTTATCATGTGTTGTATCTGGGCCACAAGCGCGCACGGCAAACTTGGGAGTGAGTGTCACACCGTCACAGGCGGGATTCTTTGGGCTTCGTTTCTCCAGTTAGTCCCCGTTGGGAGATTCGGTCGCCTCATCGCTTGTTTAATTTGTAGCTCGTTAACCGGGAAGGTTGATGGTCGGTTGGGTTGTTTTGTCGGGTCAGTCGATTGCAGGTTAGTTGGTTCATTCGATCGGTTGGTCAAATAGTTTTGAGAATTGGATGGCTCTTCAGGAGGTCGGTTGGACGATGATTTTTCCTTATGCTGATGCGTTCAGAAGTCATGTAGTTGTACCCAGTTGGCTCTCCGGTGCAGTTGTCGGTGTCACAATAAGACGGAGACAAATGTGTGTGTGTGCGTGTGTGCACGTACGCGTGCACACACTGGCAGGACGGTGCAAATGGAGTGTAAAGAGGCTGCAGTGTTCCTTAGGCTGCTAAAAAGAAATAAATGAAACTCCCCCTTTTTTTTTTTCCGTTGCATCTCCTTAAATGATCACTCACGCTCCGTTGCTAAATGCTTCACTCATTTCATTTCATGCCAGCCCTTTTTCTCAAACCGGGAGAGGCGGCCATTTTGGACCATTTGGACTCCTTTGTGGAGGCCTCCAGAAAATGGAGTTCTGTCGTAGTACAAGCGTGGAACCCACCAAAGGAAAGCTCGAAACCTCTTCTTTCATCCGGAAAAAAAGGTACTATTACCATTCTTAGTAAACAGCAGTTGAAATTGGTCAGTTTCTTGAAAATGCAAGTTTCCAAGAACAATTCAGAGGAAAAAGCTTTTTGTGAGAGAGTGCATTTCAAGCACAACTTTCACTTTGATGCCTTTTTTTTTTTTTTTTTTTTTTTTTGTCTTTTGGATACCTCAAATATCTTAATGATGCTTTCTTGCTCAACAACGATATTACACAAAAAAGGGCACCTTGATTGCAATATAACAGTTTAGTGAATGAAAAACACTGCACTGATGCATGAACTTTGCTTGCGTGCCTGCGTGTTCACGTGACCCTTTTTTGTGTGGTAAATGCGGGCGCAGTCTCCTTTGTGCCATTTTATATTTTGGCACGAAACGAGTTAAGTCGCTGTGTACAATGCACACGAACACACGCCAAGGCCACATTCCAACAACATGTTTGACACCCGATGTGCCAGTTGCATAAAATGACTCCCAGCTTTATTCACGCCGAAGCTGAAAATGTTTTTCTCGGGCTGCCTTTAGAAAAGGAGGCGCGTAACCAAAGCAAGGTTAGCCGATGGCTTTTAAAGCAACTGCGGGGGGAAAAAAAAAAAAAAATTGCATCTCAGCCCATGAAAGCAAAGGCACATCAAAATTGATTGAATAGAAAAAAAAAAAAAAAAGCCTTGGCTCAGGCCACCGGCGACATTGAACGAATGTCAGAGATGGTTTGAAATGAAGCATCTTGATTTCGCTCGCTGGCTTGCTTGCTTTCACGCTGACGTCGTCTCAAAAGAACATCCAGCGCTTTTTCTTGGACTGGTCTCACACTGGCAACGTCGTCATTTTCCACCAGAAGCCAAACCGAGCACAGCTATCACGACGTCGGAACGTGTTTCGGACAGCATCGCGAGACCAGCGTTGGCATTCGGGATGCCTTGTTTTGGTTTGCCGACTCCACGCACCTTTTTTTCGTCCTTTTGTGTTTGATGTTCTTCACGCTCGGCGTTTCCTCATTTAAAATCAACTCTTAAATGGCTCCTTTGTGACGTTCTGCTGGAGGAGCCACAATTCCCTTTTGCCTGCCGAGCGGCCGAGGCTTTGCACCAACTTCACATTTTTTGTTCACCTAATTTGATCGGCATCGCATCTGATGCTCGTTCCTTCACGCGAATCTCGGCTCGCAACACAAACCCCCAAAAAGTCAACGAAGCGTAAGTCGGGTCTTTTGTCAGTCAGGGTAGCCGATCCCAAAATGCCGTTTCGATTTTGCGGGACGTCACCGTAAACAGCCGACCACAAGTGTTAACGCTTTGTTGGCGGTCTCGCCCGTCACTCGGTGGATTTCTTTCTCTCATTCCAGGCCGCGTTCCAACTTCCGGATGATGCTTCGAGTCTTCCAAAGAACCGTTCCCGGCTTTGGGAATGCTTTCATTCATGGGGCCGCTTCGGTGGACGTGAAGTCAGTGAGAATGTCGCCGCCGTCTCGTGAGGACGCCGCCCGCATCTCCGTATGTTTGGAATCGTCTTGCGGGGATGCCGCGGCTCCGTGTGTGCGGTCGAAGCAACGGCAGAAGGTTGACGCCGATCCAGCAAAAACGCATGAGGTGCTCCGGGGGGGGGGGGCGCTTTTGGCTCCGATGCTTCATCGCCTTTTAATAATGACCAATTTTTCAAGCGTGTATATCCAGGATGAAAATAACTGGTCCCAACCACCATCCCAAAAAACCCAAATGGAAAGTTACAAAAAATGAAATTGGCACGCCGACCTTGGAGGGAAATGAGGTGGTCACGTGTGTCGGAAGTCCACGCACCCAAAGGACCAGAGGAGCCTTTGCCTGCGGCCGTTTTGGGAGCGAATTCCAGGACTTGTACTATGACAAACGTATCGGGGGAATTCAATCACAGGCGGGTTTGCTCAAAAGACGGGTGGCCTTTCTCATCTGGGCAAAAGCGAGACGTCCAAACACTATTTTGAGGACTGACCTCCCCTGCGTCGCGGCTTTCATTACATTTGGGGTTCTTTATGTTTTTTAGTCGGGGGGTTTTGCCCAAAGTCCTCCATGCTACATTTGACTTTTTTGTCATCGTGGATATTGTTGCTCCACTGAAGGGCAAACACAGCAGAGCGCACGAAGCCGTGCATACAAATGGAAAAGTAGCTTCTGGCAGCGACTGGAAATAGAAGACGTACTGGAAGGTAGAGGAGAGGTCAGCGGGGGGGAGCAGCTGCGAGCGGGAGAATGTTGCCGTTGCTCTTAACGTCTTCCAATTATTCCCAAAGGAGAAAAAAAAAAAGCAAACAGCGTGTGGGCGAATTTTCCCGGGCAACATCGCGTCAGCTCTCACTTCCCGTGGTTGCGAAAATGATCAATT
>NW_017842054.1:1491683-1492865 GCF_001891065.2 Hippocampus comes | reverse complement strand
GGGGGGGTTCTTTTGGCTCCGATGCTTCATCGCCTTTTAATAATGACCAATTTTTCAAGCGTGTATATCCAGGATGAAAATAACTGGTCCCAACCACCATCCCAAAAAACCCAAATGGAAAGTTACAAAAAATGAAATTGGCACGCCGACCTTGGAGGGAAATGAGGTGGTCACGTGTGTCGGAAGTCCACGCACCCAAAGGACCAGAGGAGCCTTTGCCTGCGGCCGTTTTGGGAGCGAATTCCAGGACTTGTACTTTGACCAACGTATCGGGGGAATTCAATCAGAAGCGGGTTTGCTCGAAAGACGGCTGGCCTTTCTCATCTGGGCAAAAGCGGGGCGTCCAAACATCATTTTGAGGACTGACCTCCCGTGCGTCGCGGCTTTCATTACATTTGGGCTTCTTTATGTTTTTTAGTCGGTGGGGTTTGCCCAAAGTCATCCATGCTACATTTGACTTTTTTGTCATCGTGGATATTGTTGCTCCACTGAAGGGCAAACACAGCAGAGCGCACGAAGCCGTGCATACAAATGGAAAAGTAGCTTCTGGCAGCGACTGGAAATAGAAGACGTACTGGAAGGTAGAGGAGAGGTCAGCGGGGGGGAGCAGCTGCGAGCGGGAGAATGTTGCCGTTGCTCTTAACGTCTTCCAATTATTCCCAAAGGAGAAAAAAAAAAGCAAACAGCGTGTGGGCGAATTTTCCGGGGCAACATCGCGTCAGCTCTCACTTCCCGTGGTTGCGAAAATGATCAATTTGCTGTCAGGGCAGAGAGTGTCCAGTTCCTTTTAGGGGGGCGTGGGGGTCGGGGGGGATTCTTTGACAAACGCCCCCTCGGAAATGCTCAAGCCAATCATTGCAAAAATGAGGTGAAATGTGGATTTGAGTCCAAACAGAGAGGCTCCGAATCAGGCCTCCTCTCCCCCGTCGAGCTCGGCACGGCGCTGCTGTGACTCGCCTCCGTGCTCTCAAACAACATTCAAATGAGGGCTTCCGATTGCGCCGCATAGCAAAGGTTCACTGGAATTCAATATTTCCGTCCTCGCACCTCTCGGCGAAGACAGCGAGCGCTCGCGTGTCACCGAGTGCGCTTGCCAGCGTCTCCTCCCGCCCGCCCGCCGCGGGCTGACGGATCTCTGTGGCAAACCCGTCGACTTCTGGCTGAGAGGACATGGTGACGCGA
>NW_017842054.1:1480566-1488852 GCF_001891065.2 Hippocampus comes | reverse complement strand
GGGGGGGTTCTTTTGGCTCCGATGCTTCATCGCCTTTTAATAATGACCAATTTTTCAAGCGTGTATATCCAGGATGAAAATAACTGGTCCCAACCACCATCCCAAAAAACCCAAATGGAAAGTTACAAAAAATGAAATTGGCACGCCGACCTTGGAGGGAAATGAGGTGGTCACGTGTGTCGGAAGTCCACGCACCCAAAGGACCAGAGGAGCCTTTGCCTGCGGCCGTTTTGGGAGCGAATTCCAGGACTTGTACTTTGACCAACGTATCGGGGGAATTCAATCAGAAGCGGGTTTGCTCGAAAGACGGCTGGCCTTTCTCATCTGGGCAAAAGCGGGGCGTCCAAACATCATTTTGAGGACTGACCTCCCGTGCGTCGCGGCTTTCATTACATTTGGGCTTCTTTATGTTTTTTAGTCGGTGGGGTTTGCCCAAAGTCATCCATGCTACATTTGACTTTTTTGTCATCGTGGATATTGTTGCTCCACTGAAGGGCAAACACAGCAGAGCGCACGAAGCCGTGCATACAAATGGAAAAGTAGCTTCTGGCAGCGACTGGAAATAGAAGACGTACTGGAAGGTAGAGGAGAGGTCAGCGGGGGGGAGCAGCTGCGAGCGGGAGAATGTTGCCGTTGCTCTTAACGTCTTCCAATTATTCCCAAAGGAGAAAAAAAAAAGCAAACAGCGTGTGGGCGAATTTTCCGGGGCAACATCGCGTCAGCTCTCACTTCCCGTGGTTGCGAAAATGATCAATTTGCTGTCAGGGCAGAGAGTGTCCAGTTCCTTTTAGGGGGGCGTGGGGGTCGGGGGGGATTCTTTGACAAACGCCCCCTCGGAAATGCTCAAGCCAATCATTGCAAAAATGAGGTGAAATGTGGATTTGAGTCCAAACAGAGAGGCTCCGAATCAGGCCTCCTCTCCCCCGTCGAGCTCGGCACGGCGCTGCTGTGACTCGCCTCCGTGCTCTCAAACAACATTCAAATGAGGGCTTCCGATTGCGCCGCATAGCAAAGGTTCACTGGAATTCAATATTTCCGTCCTCGCACCTCTCGGCGAAGACAGCGAGCGCTCGCGTGTCACCGAGTGAGGTTGCCAGCGTCTCCTCCCGCCCGCCGCGGGCTGACGGATCTCGGTGGCAAACCCGTCGACTTCTGGCTGAGAGGAAATGGTGACGTGAAGCGGGGAAGACTTGTCGGCAAAAAAAAAAGGAAAGAGCGGCCCGCTTTCGCGCCGAGCGAAAAATAGAGCAGCGGCGGCGGCGGCAGCGGGGGAGAGAAGGGAGATGTTCCAAAAAAAACAAAACAAAAAAGTGCTGAATGAAGAGAATCACCTTGCTCCTCAGCGGTGGAGCTGATTAAGGAGGGTTAGACGCGGGTGAGGCCGGAGACAAAAACAACGGGGAGGAAAGAGGCGCATGCGGAGAGCAAAAGAGCCGGAAGCCCCTCGACCATCCCGCAACATCTGTCTGCGGCTTATCTGCTGATGGCAACGCACGCCCGCCTTCGCGCATTTTTCTGAGCCGTAATCAATGGCAAAGGACGGCCATTGGCTCCAAGCTCCTTCATTTGTTTTGAGTAGGCGCCATCAAGATTAAATTGGCTTGACTTGACTGGTAGAAAGAGAAATAACCCCCCCGCCCCCACCCCCTCCCACAATTTAGTGTCTAGTTGAGACATCTGTAACATGTTTTGGATCAAAATATCGTCTGCCCCGCTTTGTCTTGCCATGTCACTTCACAATCTGACCTCAAGGTGAAAAAAAAACAGCGAATAATTTTGTTCGCCACGCAGCTAAATTGGAGGGATTTAAAAGAAATAATAAATATAATCATAATATATGAATAAATTATATATCATAAAAAATAATAAAGATAATAAAATAATAAAACCAAACATATTAACCAAACTAAAACTAACACTAAAGCTAATAAAACTTGGAGCAAAAGGTAACATTTTTGAAAAAAAAAAGGCAAACTTGCGTTAAAAATACACAAAATTAAAAATACTTTTTTTTTAAGCTCTGCCCCCCGAGTCGTCATGTTAACAAAATTCCTACTCCCCATTGGCCCAGCACAGTTGTGGGGGTGGGGAGAGCAGTGGCTCATTTTGCATGAGGCAAAACTGCCCCTTCAAATTGGGCTTAAAAAAATAAAAAGAAAAAAACACACAAAAAAAAAAACAACAAAAAAAAAAACGAACGCAATTATTGTTGCTCCAAATATTTGGCCCAAGGCATGTCAGGGCCAAGTGCTAAACACACCTGGGAACTCTTTTCAATTGTGATGGGAAAAAAAAAAAAACCAAAACCAAACACAGATTGCTGCGCCTTGAACATGTTGAGCCTTGGACATCTTTGCACACATTTGTTTGTCACGCAGCTTGAAAGGGAAGCAAAAGATGAAGAAGCCGTTTTACGTGACAGCGGGAGGGGGGGGGGCCGGGGGAGAGAAGGAGGGCTCCTCTTGGCTCTTGTGCGCACGACGACAACTCGCCGATATTTCTTCTTTATTTCTCCTATTTGTCGAGGTGTGACAGCGTCTGCCTATTTGCATGCAAGCGACGGTCGCCCGCAGTTTTCACTCAAGGGATAGAAAAAAAAAAAACATAACGCGAGGAAAACAAGGCCGCGTGCATACGCTTGTCTGCTTGGATTGGCGCTGAACGGCCGCCAGCCGCTTTGATTCACCGCATCGAGCTCCCCTCGCACGCGCGCAGGTTCAACGCAACATGCGATAAACACGACAGCGGCACATTTAGCACCTGCAATTTCTGACAGCTCGCGCAGAGACAAGGTCAACATGCTCGGCGACAAGACGGCTCGGACGATAACATCCGCGGGAAGCGTCCCAGTAAAATGTGGGCCGCTTGGCTTTCAAAGGAAATGAAACGGAGGCGCTCTTTTCCCTCTTTGTGCATTTTAACCCCCCAAGAGCAAACAATCTTCATTCAAACGTGATTCCTTCAGCATAAACGCGCATGAACTTCCACAGAAGGATTCAAAATGGCCGATTTTCAGGACGTTGGCTCTGTCGTCGATGCCATTGTCGCGTGCTCTCAATACGGGACGCGCGTCTTTGATTTCTTGCTTTTGGGGACGTCGGCGAACATGCAATGCGCCAGCCCTTTGCCCGTACGGGGCCTAACGTCGCCGCACGCACAGGCGTGTCCTATCTCTGGTCATGACGGTAAAGGCACTCAGATCCCAGCATGCATTGCGTGGCGCATTACAGTTAAGAAATGGAGTCATAAGGCCGTTCTTCATCTTCGTTGAGCGTACGAGACGTGGATTCGAGAAACCGTCCGCCTGCCTCGCGTGCCATTTACAGTAGTTCCCCATTGTATCATCGCCACAAGGGGGCGCCTCGGGATCGGCCACCGCCGCCAATACAGTCATACCTCGGTTTTCGGCCGTAATCCGTTCCGGAAGGCTGTTCGAAAACCGAAACCACGCTCTTTTAAAAAAAAACATCTTTATTGAACACGTCTGCTCACAATTGAACGCAACATGAGGAAGCGTCACTTCCTCGTCTTCCCGAGGAAGGCGTCACTTCCTCGTGTCAGGAAGGCAAGAGGAGTCAAGTGGCGCATTCAAGTGCGCTCAGTTCGGTCGAGAACCGATTTTCGGTCGTAATCCGAGGCTTAAAAAAAATAGAAATTTTTGGTCGAGAACAGAGACGTTCGAAAACTGAGGTTTGACTGTTCTTTGAAATAAGGCTCGTCCCGACACCTGGTATCAGCGCTCGCCCAACTACGACAAGCACAAAAAGCCAGAAATCGTCCAGCTGGAGTCGATGTTGCTTCAAATGCGTCCCTCCACAAGTAGGTCATGCACACCATCACTATTATTGCTTTCGCAATCCAGCGATGGGGATCCTCTTCAGAGCACTGGCCTCTTATCCAAACACACAATGAGCAGTAAGTGTGCGCTTGAGTGTTATTACCTTTTGTGCATGTGTGTGTTTGCAAAAGCGATGCACCGGTAGAAAATGAGGCAAGCCAAAAAATAAAAAAAGGCAAGCGAAAGGCACAAAAGGCTCATCGGAATGTTGTGGCAGATGCCGACGTTGGCCTCGGTTTCTGTGATCAAGTCGCCTCGTTACTTCTCAGCTCTGGCGGGCTCGTCTTTGCTCTCTCCCCAAATCAAGTCCTGATGCAAAGAAAGAAATAAAATCGATCTGGCGCATTCAAGTGCGCTCAGTTCGGTCGAGAACCGATTTTCGGTCGTAATCCGAGGCTTAAAAAAAATAGAAATTTTTGGTCGAGAACAGAGACGTTCGAAAACTGAGGTTTGACTGTTCTTTGAAATAAGGCTCCTCGCTCCAGCCGCTGTCACGTCAACGCAGTTATCGCAACGGATAAGACGCAATAGCGTGCGACTGTGGCATCTGGAGCCCCCAATATCAATTCAAAGCAACTTCTGTGGCCCGTCGGTCGGAGAGAGAGAGAAGGATTTTCTGCAAACAGAACTGAAGGATGCGTTTGACACTCATCAACACCCTCAGGCAAAGGCCGGCTCAACCCAAGGACAAAACCCCAAGAAGAAATTCCGCAATGTTGGCCAACGCAGCGCGGCGAGAAAGTGACAACAACGCACTGCGTTCGGGACCACGATTCATTTGCAGCTCATCGACGAGGGACGTTCCTTCCTGAAAAACAGCGTCATCCATGTTCCGGATCTGGAAAGAGGGCCGCGTGGATCCGCGCTCGAGTAGTTGGTTCCCAATCCGGGAGCTTGGTGGTTCCGTCGCGACCGTGTCAAAAGTGTCTGTGAGCAAGATCCGCAGTTATCGCAACGGATAAGACGCAATAGCGTGCCACTGTGGCATCTGGAGCCCCCAATATCAATTCCAAGCAACTTCTGTGGCCCGTCGGTGGGAGAGACACAGAAGGATATTCTGTAAAACAGAACTGAAGGATGCGTTTGAAACTCATCAACACCCTCAGGCAAAGGCCGGCTCAGCCCAAGGACAAAACCCCAAGAAGCAATTCCGCAATGTTTGCTAACGCAGTGCGGCGAGGAAAATGACAACCCACAATTCATTTGCAGCTCAACGACGAGGGGCGTTCCTTCCTGCAAAACAGCGTCATCCATGTTCCGGATCTGTAAAGAGGACCGCGTGGATCCATACTCGAGTGGTCGATTCCCAATCCGGGAGCTCGGTGGTTCCATCGCCGGCCGTTGCGACCGTTTCAAAGTGTCCGTGAGCAAGATACTGAAACCCCGCCTGCTGCCGACGCGCTTTGAAGACCCGAAGTAGAAAAGCGCAAGACAAAGTGACGGCCCGCTTTGCCTTTACCAAACGAAGCCATGGAGTCCATTTCAAAGTGGAAAAGCCGCCTCGCAACAGAGCAAGAGTGTCATGATTCTGTTTGTGACCAACAGGTGGCACTGTAGGGCTCTCCCTGCGGCTGCACACCTGTTGGTCGTTATTTAATGATGGTAATTATGGCTTTAAAAGGACCACTCGCTGTCGGGCCATTGTTTGTTTGTTGCTGTCGTGTTTTTGGTCAGGTTTCGCTCATAACCGCGTGGATCCATACTCGAGTGGTCGATTCCCAATCCGGGAGCTCGGTGGTTCCATCGCCGGCCGTTGCGACCGTTTCAAAGTGTCCGTGAGCAAGATACTGAAACCCCGCCTGCTGCCGACGCGCTTTGAAGACCCGAAGTAGAAAAGCGCAAGACAAAGTGACGGCCCGCTTTGCCTTTACCAAACGAAGCCATGGAGTCCATTTCAAAGTGGAAAAGCCGCCTCGCAACAGAGCAAGAGTGTCATGATTCTGTTTGTGACCAACAGGTGGCACTGTAGGGCTCTCCCTGCAGCTTCACACCTGTTGGTCAGTATGGTAATTATGTTAATTCTGACTTTAAAAGGACTCCCGGCACGACCACTCGCTGTCGGGTCGTTGTTTGTTTGTTGCCGTCATGTTTTTGGTCAGGTTTCGCTCATGTTTCTGTTCTTGTTCGTTTTTTGCTTCAGTCATGGTTTTGGTTTTGCTACTTTGGATTCCTTGTGTTCTTAGAACTTTGTTTCTTTTGGCTTTAGTTTTCGGTGTTTTTATCAATACAGCTGGTCAAGTTCACCATGCTCCTCCCTCCTGCCTGCTTTTTGGGGTCCACTATCACCTCGCAACGTGACAAGGACGTTGCAGGCGTCGCCGGCCTACAGCGACGTCCCGACATTTTGGAGACTTTTCTGTGATGAAGGGCTGTCCAAATCAGCCGCACTTGATCGGCCATCTCTGCCCCTGAAGTCGGCCTCATTCGATGACCAAGAGTGGCCGTTTTACCGCAAGCCGAACGAACGGCTGATCGCGATGCGGAACGGTCCTTCGCCTCACCGAAACCTCCCCACAGAACTGACCCTAAAATCTCTGAAAAACTCCCAACTTGAAAGTCAATGAAGCCCCTCTATCAGTACGCAGCAAATTAGGTGACACGCCGAGTTTAGCTGCACTTACTACGAGCATAAGAATGTTTATTTGGACAAAACAACGAGCACAATGTCACTGTTTTCCGCGCTCAGCGACCTTGAATTGGTCTCGTCAAAGTGCGTCCAGGACGTTTTGATGGCGGGCAAACGGCAAAAGAAAGACTGAGGGCGGACACGCAAAAGTTCACCTTGCCGTCAGACGTGTCTTGCCATAAATCTGCGCTCGAGCTGCAGCGCTACTTCAAATAATCCTCAAAGGTTTTGCTCGGCCTTCGGAGCTTGCTTGTCTTTGACTCAGTCACTCGGTGAGTTTTCCTTGGTCAGTTGCTAAGTGGGTTGGTTTAGTCGTTGGGTTGGTTCCGTCAGTCGGTCGGCCGCCCGGTCGGTTAGTTTTCATGGTTGGTGAGGTCAGACCCTAATTGGTTGACTCAGCAGTTTTTTGGCACCGTTGGGTGCAACGCCGGGAGGATCACACTCACGCCTTACTTGACGAAAGATTCCCGCTCATTATTGGAAGAATTTGATTTGACGGAAACTCGCCATTGAAGTGCTGGTAAGCAGGCACGAGAGAAAATGGCAACATTAATCCAAAGTGGCGTACGCGTACGTAAACAAGACAAAGTGACTCAGGTCCGGAAAGCCGTCCTCCAAGGGAAAGCTTGCCCGCGAAGGACGGCGTATGAATCACGACGGGCCCACCTCCGACCCCGCGGGCGGCGCGCGGCTAAATCTGGATTTATGTTTTGTTTTGGTGTACAAACACACAAGCGGAGAGATGTTTGTGGCCGCTGTCATTCTCCTTTCACTTTTGGCACGCCGCGGAGGAAAATGAAACCGGGAAATGAGAAATAGGATGGGCGGCTCCACCCCTCAAGCCGTTTGCTCAACGGACTTCCGAGCGAATGAACGCCGTGAGACGCTCAAGAAAAACAACCCGAGCACAATCAGCTTTTTCAGTCCCAGCAATTACAGCGCGGCGGGCACCGACCCCCAAGTGGACTCGGCAGGGATTGGAAAACGTCGCGAAAAAGACGTGCCGTGAAGAAATTGAAGATGCCAACATGAATGGTCGCCGAGGTGTCGGCGTTCGGCCTGGGGGACCGTTGCTAGCGGCGGATTTTGCTCCGCTCGCCTGACTCGTGAGCGGCCAAGCGTGGAATGGGGTCCCGCTCGGTGTCGGTGCGGATGTGGGTGTGAATGGATGTTCGTGTCCACATGGCGACCGGTTCAGGGTGTTGATATGATCATGATCAAAATGTGCTGTTTTCCTCACAAAATACTCCGTTTTATAACATGTTGATTTGATAACACGCCGAGGCAGATGTTGTATAACGTGTTGTTTTCAACGAGTTCCCGTTTCTCAGGAGCCATCGGACTTGATTTCGTTTCTCAGGAGCCATCGTAGTTCATTTCTCATAGGTAGGGCTAGATGGCTTCTGTTTCCCAGGACCGGTCTCTTGACAACATAACAGAATTGCGTGAGAAAGAGTTGTTCAGCATAATAGTTTGTGAAACGCCAGTTGATAACGAAACAAGTGTGGCGCCAGAAGGGCTGAGTTGGCCACTCACCCCTTCTTTCGCACACGCTCAGAGAAGGATAAGAGGAGACTTTGCCATCCCCTTGCTAGAGTCTGCTGCGGGTTGCGTACTGACGGGACGCCCAGCTGGTATTTGAAGCTCGCTCTACCAAGGGTGTTGGCTCTCCACCCTGTTGGCGCACGGTAAGAGTTGATTCATTTCTTAATACCTCGCTTGCTGTGACATATTCTGTGGCGCTAATAAACGTGCAATTTGTTAGTAGCAGATTTGTCTCTTGCGTTTCATTTCTGAGTGCCTATCTCCAACGATCCTATTC
>NW_017842054.1:1462869-1480397 GCF_001891065.2 Hippocampus comes | reverse complement strand
GATTACTGCAAGCCTGCTACGTTGCAAATCATTCTCTTTCCGCCATTTTGCAGTGCAAGTTGTTTCCCATACGTTGAAGAGCGGTTGCCTTGAGATACGACCTCGCTCCGTTGCACGTACTACGCTTGAAAGTCAAAACACGCCCACTGATCCATTCCGCCGTCCCGAAAATGTATTCGTTGATCGGAAAGACAGAACTCTGAAAGGTACTTACAGTCATGATCCAATTGCATAGAATGTCAAGAAGCGAACCGTTTGTTATTTCAATGGACAGAGTGCTGCTCCTGATGTTCACATCTTGGCCACCGGGGGGGGCAGTATAATCAGTAGCGTGACCAGCGGGTCGTTTGCCAAATCCGTTCACTGGCTCCACAAAGGCTGATTTCGAAGTGATCCAATCACTACACTCCAAATTTAAAGCTTATCTGATGCTCACTGACGTGTCTGGATCTCTCATCGGAGCGATGCAGACTTCGACGCTGGCCGGTCTCGCTGTCAGTTGCACCACTCGAAACGCGTCGCCAATCATTTTACATTCCTGCCCGGCATAATGGAAAAGTTAGTGAACAAGCAATGAAATAACCCTCCACGATAGATAACGTTTTTTTTTTTTTTTTTTGTGCAATCTCACCGATCGAAAATCTAGTCAATTCCGTTTTGTTTGTTTTTTTGCCCATATTTGACTGATTTTTGCATTCGATGTGAACGTGGACAGTGCAACTCAGATTTTTTTTTTCCAATCTGGCTCAGGGTTCTCGTACACGAACATAAATCGGCTATGAACCCGACGACGAGACTGCTGTCTGGACGCTCGGGTCGCACTCGTCCGACATCAAGTGGCGACAAACGGGACAACCGCTTGACAAAGCGGACGACGTTCCGTTCACATTCCCGAGTCACCTTTGTCATGGCAACGACTCCCTTTTCCATCAGCAAATTGGCTCGAACCAAAAATCCTCCTCGGCCATCAGCACGGTGGCCTTGCCTTTCCATTTTAGTCGACGGGTGACTGCAAATTTTTGGGTCGGCAATCCTTCATTCTTTCATTTGTGTCAGCATCCAACGAGGCCCCAAGAAGTCAACAGCAAGCGCGTTGTTTCTTCACTCTGTTTGCCTTCCATTTTGCTTTTCTTTTTCGCCATCATGCTCGGTCTCCTCCCACTGCCATAGTTCACGGCAATTTTCCCAGCATGCACCTCAGAGCCGTAATGGAGTGTGCGTCCTACACACACACACGAGGGCGCATCCATTGTGTTGTTTAGATGCTGTTCTGATTGTGTTTTTCCGCCTCCTCGTTTTAGTCATCGTGTGTGCACTTGTTGTGTGATTTACTCACAATGAGAGGACTGCCAGCTGCGCATGCTGAGGGAAACGCTGCGGCCGAGCCTTTGACATGCTTCGACATCCCTGGAATGTTGTTGATTGTTGACGTCGAAGGAGGTAGAGGAGGTTTCGGTAGAAAAAAAAAAAAAAAACGAAGGACAGGAGTTTTGCCGATGTCGCCCGTCTCAGGCATTTGTTTGCACTGTCGCAAGGCAAATCGATGGCATTCTTTTCAGACACCCGACTTGGAATCCTCGTGATTCGATGTTTACTTTGACAATCAGCTTGAGCCGAGAGTGTCAATAACACGCTTCTTCTGAACGGTTGTTCGTGATCCGCCAAACTGCTGCTTGTTGTCAAGCGATCGTACAGCGCTCGTATCGAGTTCAAGGGGGAGAAGAAAAAAATCGTCCGAGCTGCAAAAAAAAAAAAAAATCCAAGAGTGGCACCAGTGCAAACGCGGCTTTATGATCGGTAACACGAGCGTGCCAAATTCACCATCTGCGCAGCTGTCTTATTTGTTGTTGCCGAACGTTCCGTAAGTCGTCGGCGCGTCAACGGGATTGCAGTATCTTGACGTCGGCTCGAACGCAACCGAAAGCAAGGCGCTTCTTCTCTTTTTTTTTTTTTTTTTTTTTTTGGGACTGACTTGAGCAACGCCTGCCACCGCACGTGCCGGAGAAACTGAGTGGGGATGCAATGTGACTTTTTCTTCCGATTCTTCCAGTTGTGCATCAATTAGTCAGGCCGGGCCAGTGAAGCGCGTAGCAAGTTGAAAACAAACAAACAAACGCACACGTGAGCGAGCGGAGACGAGCGCCACACGGGAACGCTGCCAGCCGCCTCGGAGGGCGTTCATATGTCGCCGCTTTCTTTTTTTTTTTTTTTTTTTTCCTCATGCAAACTTCACCGTTTTCTATTTTATGTGCCGATGAGCTATTTTTGCAATCGTGCTCATCCTGATGAAAATTTGACATTTGGTGCCGGGAGCGGGCGAGCGCCTGCCTCATCGACTCCTCGCGGTACACGCAACGTTTTGAAAATTCAGCCCTTGTGGCCAGATTCGCTTTGCAACATGAAATTTGGCCGCCGCTCTCTATGATGACCAGACCCACAAAAAATAGTCTCAAGAGGCGAATGCTTGCGAAGACACGGCGAGTCATCCATTTTGGTTTGAAGCAAGACATTTTGCTTCCATTTTGACCACTGGGGGGGTTCCTTCAAAAGATCCGCCCTAAATTCAGTTTAAATTTTTTTTTTTGGTAGAGACGAGGCAAATCTGCCATATGCGTTGCGGGGCCCATTTTATTATCATTTCGACCATACCCAGGGGCCCTTTCAAGACAAACATGAAGAAAGATCTTACAATTTAACCGTCAGCTTGTCTTCCCCAAAGGAAATTTGGCAGGCGTGAAAAGACAAACCCAAAAAGTCTGAAGTGGACATGCTTGAAAAGAGACAGGGAGTCAAACTTTTTTGGCTTGAAGGTGACATTTTGATTCCTTTTTGGCCTGTTTGCAGCGGTCCTTTCAAAGATAGATTGAAGAGGGGGGAAAAAAAAAAATCAGCCCTGCGCTTTCACTTGGAGACATGAAGTTTGCTCGCCATTTTATGACATTTATCTGTCATGAGTAGACCCACCAAAAAAAACAAACTATGAGCCATATATGAAAAACACAGGAAGTCTACCATTTTGTTGAAATGACACATTTTAGGGTCATTGTAATTTCCAGGGGTCCATTAAAAACACTTAAAAAAAGAAAAACATTCCCCAAAGCCAGTCGGACTTAGCGCCACCAAAACTGGTAATCAAGCCTATCGTGGGTAGGAGACCAAAAAAAAAAATCATGCCTGAAAAGACCCAATAAATCTGCCATTTGGTTGTATCCTTTCAACTTTGTATTCATCCAACGTGGGCACGCTTTGCGGCTTAAATGAGGAGGATTTTGGCGAGCAGAACATCAAGAATTGTTTTGACTTTTTGGCAATGACAGTCAAGATATCGCTGAGCCATCGCAAGCCATTTTGCTCCTGAACTCGGCCGAGCGGAATGAAATGGAAATGTTTTCCCCATGAAATATTTTGCCGGGTTAGAAGTCAAAGTCAGTCTTCTTGCGCGTCATTAAATCGGCCGTCTTTCATCGCATTTTGCAGAGGAAAAAAAACGTGTCGGGAGTTGGGGGACCTTGTTGTTATCCTTTGGTGTTCGTTTGAATAACATTCAGCTCGACTCTCTTGGAATAAATTAAGTTGAAAAAAAAAAACACACCAAAAAGTGCCATCAGGAAAGTCAGCAGCTGTCAGCAAAGCCGAGCGTCGGCGTGCAGGAAATCGGCCGTGACGTTGAAGGCCGAATCCTCATTAGCGCCGGCGCCCCCCAGAGGCCCGAAGCAGAGGCGCACTCTGTCCGACACGCTCGCAAACGGAAACGCTGGCAAAGGATTTGCTTGCGGAGGCGAAGCGTGTTTATTCTTATGATGACGTAACAGCGAAGGACACCGCACCAAACTCCCTCACGACGACCAACCGTCACCTTTTGGATGAGCGGCTTTTTTGGATTCCGTGCCGAGCAATACGTCAGGCTTTACAAAATGTCGTACTTAATAAGCAGTCATTATTCACTCTTTTTCAAATTCCGTTTTTATTAGAGCGTAATGACCCAATCTTTATAGATTGCCATATTAGTACTGATCAGTCATTCCGTTTTTGTGGAATTTCTCACATCACGCTGCGTTCTGATTGTCTTTCCAGAATTTCATTTCTGAACATCACGTTTCAAACCGAATAACGGTTGAACATTTTTCCGGAAGGACGCCATATTTGATCCAATCTTTCCTGAAGTGTCTGTTTGTTTGAGTCATGATTCAGTCTTTATAAGATTTCATATTTAATACAGATAAATGATTCAGTCTTGCCAGATTTTCATATTTAATACAAAGTAATGATTCAATTGCAGGCAGAGAGAGAGAGAGAGAGAGAGACGCGTGAACCTCAACAGACTTTTCCTGCGTTCATTCAACCGCGATGACGTCAGGGAAGTCTTTTGGCGCTCAAGCGGTTGAAGGTTGCCGGTCGTATCGCCGCATCCAAGTGTTGTCGAGCGAGAAGCTGACGTGTTCATCAGCACGTCGGGTCGCTGGAATGGAGGCCAATTAAATCCCATGACAGCAAAATCCCTTTCGCCCAATAGCACGTACAAAGAAGCCACCTTTTGTTGCGGATGCTGTGAAAGAATGTCTTCTGAATCTTCATAAAGAGGACGTGTGGTCGTCATGGATACGCCTCTGTGTGCGTGTGTGTGTGTGTGTGCGCGTGCGTGTAAGTGAGTCATCTGACCTTGACGGACTCACACTGAATTAAGAGCGAGACACGAGTGAGATGATTGGATGCCACACACACAAACACACACCCGCACACGTACACACTCATTTGAATTAGCACTAGCATTTCACGCTAGCACAGTGTGTGACGACGATTATCCATCCAGTCAGCCGTTTTGGAAAACGCAAGTCCTGACTGAGGGCGTGGCATCTTTTTGAAAGAGAAAAGTGGGCGACAGCCCGTGTCAGGCCACGTCCAGACAAACAAGCACGCGCGTTCACGCTGATAGACGATTTCTTTTTTTTGTCGATCGAGCGAATGCGTTTTGGGAATCTGGGCGGCACAGTTGGGATTCAAATCCACAGTGAGACAGATTTGCTGTCCACGACCAACAGAACACACGCACACGCGCGCACAGGGATGGGGCATCCACGTGACCTTGGCTTGCCCTTGCAGCGCCTTGCTTCAGGTTAATCAAAAATCAATGGCGTTCTTGCTGAGTCCCAACGTGGAAAAAGAAGGAAAAAACATAGAATCAAGTCCCACAGCAGAATGGTGGTTTCTGAAGACACAAATTCCATTTGGCGATTATGCTTGAGAACGTTCAACAAAAACAAACCCAAAAAGTTTGTTCGGGTGATTTGGGATTTTTCTCACACCAGCTGCAGAACTCGTTTGCCTTGAAAGGAACAGATTGATTGTCTTGACTTTGAAAGTGACGGCTGGTTGAAAGATGCCGCGCGCGTTTGGAGGGAGGCCGGCGTCGAGTTGACTCGTCGGTCAAGTGACGGGCTGCGTCGTGGAATCAACGAGAGTGGGAAGTCCGCGCGCTCGGTTTGGTGGTCGGGACCCAACAAACGAGACCTTCCTCCAGTCCAAAACATTTTCTTGGGATGAGAAACTTCCTGGTGCGGTCAGCGGCACACGTCGTCTCGGGCGACTGAGCGTTCCTTTTTCGGGAACAGAGTTAATGCGAAAGAATGAAATCAGATTGTATTTCCATTTATATGCTTTTTTTATTCATCCCGAATAATACGGTCGACTTTATTTACGGAATACATACACACTGAATACATGATGAGTGCAAATGTTCTCCGCAAAAAGCCCAACTTGCTTTTTCGCTGCGAGCTGATGTTTATTCATTAGGCTCAAATGTCCACTAAGGAGTTGATTTTTGAGCCCCGTGGCGGTTTTGTGATGGATATCTTAGTCCAGCCCGTGCATAGATGAGATTTTTCCATTTTTTTTTGTAGAAAAGCAGAATGCTGTTCTTAAAACAACCTCTGAAAGCTTCCTGCGGTGTTTCAATTTGTCCCAAATCGACACTTGGTTGTTTTAGCTCGCTTTAACAAAAGGCAAATAAGTGGGGGTTTCCTCGAAAAATGGCGAAGAGTATTCTTTCTCTCAGTTGGCCGTCCATTGTGAGGAGTCCCACAAGGCTCGTGTCGTTGACCACTTGAGTTTGGACCGAAGTCATGAAACTTCCAAGCACAAGCGCGTCAATGCTCACTTTTGTTCGACACGATGAGATGATGCCGAGTAAAGTTGACATCGTCAAAAGGTCAATGCGCTCCCATAAAAGAGCGAGTAGGAAAAGAGTCGTGATCCGTAACAATGGACCCGTGGCTAAATCCAAAGCCTCCCGCAGGTATGTTGTCCGTGGTGTATAATTGCTAATGTGTTTTTTAATACCTCCTCCCGCACGGCCTGCCGTGTGTTAGCGTGGAATTAGCGGCCCTGCGTGGGCTTTATCTGCCGGCCTCAGGAAGGGTGACCCTCCCGACTGAGCTAATGCTAATACCCTCCATTCACACAGGACCTCATTAGCGTGTGTACGTCTATGTGTGTGTGTGTGTGTGGGTGTGTGCGTGTGTGTGTAAAATTAATGATTTGAATACGGTTCCTGCAGTCAACAGTTGGTTAGTTCCCATGTCAACGGGATTAAGTTGGAGATTTCAGGCCACTTGGACTTTTTTTTTTACTGTCAAAGACGTTTTGTAAATTCCTGTCGGACTTTGGATGTGTGTGTGTGTGTGTGTGTGTGTGTGTGTGTGTGTGTGTGTGTGTGTGTGTGTGTGTGTGTGTGTGTGTGGTTTGATGTCTGTTTAACAGTGACAAACATGGTTTTGTGTCACTTTTTGATCTTTTAAAATGTGTTTGTGGTTGAGAAGTGACACTTTGAAAAAAAAATATATGAGATATATGAGTAAACATTCGGGAAGATACTTGTGAAATACTGGCATGATTTTGGAAACTATGACAGATGACTCAATGGTGATTCGTTTCTTTCTTGCTTTTGCTGATTTTTTTTTTTTGTCACCATGCCTTTGTGAAATGCCTTGTCATTTAATTTGAATCCCACGAAGTCTAATTAATTTGTTGTCATGAACGCTAGACATTGTACAAATTCTGCCAGACTCTGTCAACTTCCGAGTGCAACGCTACGCAGAACGCAGAAACCTTGCGGGGAATATGCAGGAAAATGTGGGGGAAGAGAAAGGAATCTTTGAGAAAGAAATAACACAGCAAATCCGGGTCCAGAAAGTCAAAGGCCGGGCCACCTTTTGACTTTAGCCAAAAGGTGCTTTGACAGGTAAACGAGCTTCCTGAGTAGGAGCACCTGTGGGGTAAACCGTGGCCGCTTTTGGACTTTTCTATAAACGTTACCTAGCTCGGCTTGAATGAGTGTGGCCAATGTCCCGGTAACCCAGGAAGTCAATAGAAGAACCCGCAAGGATGGCCATGTACCCATGAAAGAGTGAAGGAGAAATGAGAGTGACCAGGAAGGAAGAAAAAAAAAAAACAACAACTTTAACCAGGGAAAAAGTTGGACATCTTGAACATACTCTGCAGGAATCCATGTGGACTCTACGCCAGGGATACGCAGGATTCTTCAGACCCGATGGATTGGGATGGCCGCTTTTACAGCATGGAAAAGAGAAGTACCGGTAAGTGAAATGTCATTAATTGGGTCTGGAGCAGGGCCCGGCAAACTCATTTGAGCTCTGGAGCTGTTTTTTTTTTTTTTTTGTGTTGTTTTTGCTTTCATTGCCAGTTGTGCATGTTACAGATGAAAGATGATCTTGAAACCGTTTTACGTTTCCATACATGAATGTCCTGCATCCAACCGTGTGAATGCAAAATATATGCCAGCTGTGGCAGTGCATGGGGGGGGAGACATTCTACAAAAACAGCCTCTTTTGACCTGAGGTTGACCAATATTTTTTTCAGTATTCAAGGTCTTGAGCGCTTTTCTTCAGTCGGCCATTATTCAGCTGCACAAAATGTGCCGCAACATTTTTAACAAAATCTGAATGTGTTCTTGGAATCGAACAAATGATTCGATATCAGGCCTGAATTCCGGACTGGCGGCCAATCTACCCCCCCCCCCCCCAGACAAAATTTGCAACAAGCGTAAATTTCAATGCAAAATTGCAGTTGAACGTGTTCTCTGTCACCTGGGGCCGGATTGGTGTACACAGTTTTTATAAAGATCGGAGCAGCGATCCGTGTCTTTAGGCCGCTTAGCCTCCGGGTGAACGCATAATGACTTTCCCCCAAACGTGTGCGTTTCTATTTTATGTTGGGGAAAATAAAAAGTCTCTCAGCGGCCAACGATTACAATGGAAAAAAAAAATAGTCCATCCAACACATCCGCCCATCGCCTTTGCAAACGGGGCAAAGGCCGGCCATCCACACACCCATGCGCACACATCTTGTTGCCATGGCGACAAGGCTTCCTCAGCTTTCGCGACTCCATCCTTTCCATTTTCCAGCTTTTCATTCGCATGGTGCGTGATTCTTTGTGGGGCCTTTGTGGATTATTCGTTTTGTGTGATGCGCCTTGAGTTACAAGTGACCAAATTTATTTGGGGGTAAAAGGGGTGATTGGGCCATTTTTTTGTTTGCTTGTTTGTTTTGTCTTTGCTTTGACTTGTGAGGGCGAGCTTCCTATACGAGGGCAAACTTATGGCGCCGGTGAACTCGACGCCAAGCACTTCACAAGAAGCTGCTGACATTTTGTGTGATAGGGAACAATTGTTCAAAAGAGTCTTCGAGCTGTGGAATGTCACACCCAGCTGACGTCGACCATCAAATTCCACCAAGGGAATCGACAAAACTTGATGCCGAAAGGAAAACGTCTTTGACGAGCTGAAGGATAGCATCCATAGTCGCGGTGCTAGAAAGGAATGGATAATTGACTACAAAGAGTGATGCAGCACATGTAGCCAGACAATGCACACAATACTCCATCCATTTTTTTTTTTTTTTTTTTTTTAATCCGCATGAGGGTGGCGGGCGTGTTGGAGCCTATCCCGGCTATCCTCAACTGGTTGCCGGCCTAATCGCAGGGCACTGTGCTACCCTGTACACAATCCTCACATCTGTATACATTTTTTTTAAATTCTCTGTGAAATACAACGACTATGATTGCAGCTTACTTGGTTACTAACAGTAACGTTGACTCTGATTTGTGCGTGTCTGTCCGACTGTGTTTGACTCTTTCTAAACTCGCGAGAGGAGCCATCGAATGGCTTCCCGGTTGTGTACGTTGGACGCGTGCATGTGAGCGATTTTTGTGGCTTATTTCTACTGCAGCGGCCATCGTGGCCTCTTGGCTTCATTTGGAAGCATCGAGGTGGCTGAACGTTGGCCCCAACCTGAAGGTCCTGCGGGACCTTTTGTGAGTGTGTGTCGTTCCCTCGTGTCACTTTAATGATGATGCTTGTCTAAGCCTTTCTTCCAGTGTCCGACTGAGTAATGCGCATATGCGTGTTGTCCTGCTGCTCTGCCATTAAACGTGCGGCCACGGGGCAGGTTGAAGTCATTTCCGTTTGACCGCCTCTTCACTCCTGCTGGACCGCACTGTGTGTGTGTGCGTGCGTGCGTATGTGTGTGTCTCGATTAACTCGTTCGTAAATAGTTGATGACTGCTGGAGAAAACAACAACACGCTGCAGTGATAAAATGACTGCGGCACATGTCCCTTTTTTTTTTTTAAACCGTGCCGTGTCCATTATTTTTTGGGGGGGGCTTTGTTTTCTTGGAAAATATGAAGTAGACAAACACAAGGATGAGTCTCTCCAGGAAGTTGGCACTATTTATTTTTGAAATAACAAAAAGCTGCCGGTGTTATCGGTTTAATGTGGCTGTTGAAATTGAGGTCTGCGTCCAATATTACCCCAAGGTTTCTCGCCTGATTGTGAAGTTTCACAGAGCGAGTCTCAAGGTGACTGATAAGACTTTTGTTTCTGTGGGCCGCAGACAATGATTTGCATTTCATCCGAGTTTAGCTGCAGAAAATAGTTTTGCATCTGCATGCTGATCTTTTGAAAGAAGTGACAAAATTCCCCTGCTCTCGGTGACACACAGACCTGAGTGTCATCGGCATCCCTGTGGTAGATTAGCATGCATGGGATGAACAACGGGGGCCGTAGGGTTGACCCCTGAGGAATCCCACCGGTCATAGCCATTTGGTCTGAGACACAGGAACTTCTTTCTTTGAAAGACTCCCGAAACATTTTCCAGGGTCATTTGGCTAGGACGAGTGTTCAGAAGTAAACTGTGGAAATTCATCAAATCAAATCCAACAATGGAGCGCATGGAGCTGGGGGTACTGCCACCTATGGGACTGGAGCGAAACCGACGTGACGTGATTCCATGAATCAAGTGAGTCAGATGTACTTGTCTCGGATTGACATTTGAGTGAAAAGCTATGAAAGGATCAAATAAGCTAGGACAGTCTCATCAAAATTGTTTAAAACGACGTTGCCCCGCCTCAGCACTTGGGAGAGTCCTTTTGGCTCGCTGCCTTTTCGTATCTCCTTAAGCCTTAGATTGAACATTTGCCTGCCAGTCTTTAAATTCTGAGAAGCGACTGCTATCAGGCTGCGGGCTGAAAGGTTATCAGCCCATTCGCTTGCAGCAAAGATGACATTCTGCCTGGACTTCAAGGGAAAAAAAACGAAACACTTCTAATGCCTCATGATAACATTCCATTTTCGCTTCTGACACCAGTGTGCTCGCGCGGCAAGATTAAGAAAAAAAGAATCCACAAGATATCGAAAGGAGGACAAAAGTCATGCGCGCCTGCCAAGTCGGGTGACCAGTCAACGCGTGGTCTGACTTTGTTTGTCCACCGTACGTATGTGCCACGAGTTTGACTGGCGACAGGCTCGTCATTGACGAGTCGCTAGGTGGGCGGAGTTTGGCCACTGGGTCAACCTTGGTCTTCCTTTTTCCATCGTCGGTGGTGCGAAGACACTAGTTGAACTCCGCAAAATAAAACCAAACAAAAATCCCAAAGAAGTTGAGGTGGAAGCAAAGCGCCCAGAAACAGCAGAGAAGCCTTGTGTGTGTGTGTGTGTGTGTGTGTGTGGGGGGGGCGTCGAAGCGCACCCTCCCGCACACACGCACTGCCCTGTTTTCAAAGGCCACACACCTTTTCTCGAATGGCGAGTGGACATGATAAAGTCAATGCTGTGGAGTCATTTTCAAACGCTATGTGAAAAAGAAGTGCTATTTTTAGCTTGGACGCGGCCTGTGCGTGTCCACGTGGGCTCCTTCAACAAGCAGGATTTAAAGATGGCATCGAAACGATGAACGGATGGCCGAAAGGATGCATTCATTTGAGGTTTTTTTTTTTTTCTGAATTGCCACGGAAAGCATGAGCCACACCACGCTTCCAAACACACACAGCCGTCGTCATCTCTTTGACACGTCCGTTCAGGGGTCAATCTCTTTCCTGAACAATGTGTCACGGCGGATGGCCCGAGGGTGAAAGGTCGGGCGTCTGAAGGCAGACGGTGACAAACGAGGACTCCCGGGAAGAAAATAGGCCTTCCCCGCTCGGGGCTTCTCTTCGCCAACGTGGATGTATGCACGTCCGTAAAGTATTCATAGTTTGGAGCGGCCTGACATGTTTGTCTTTTATTGGACCGTTAGGCAGACTCGGTTGTCGCTAGATTGGCGTCACAGTGGATCCGGCGATGCTCGATGAGTCTCTGGAGAGCCCCCCGATGAGCCCGCCAGGACACATGAGAGACTTCGAAAGGCCGTTCAACTGCGACTCGCTGCCTCTTGCGAGTTGAGGAAATACCGTCACGTGATGTCGGCCGTTTACAATGATTCTTTATGATGGTTCTTCGGATATTTTACTCGCCTTTGTGGAGAGCGGAAGGGGCTACCCATTTGAAAACTCCCCCGAAGTCAGTTGTTCACATTGATTATGAAAGGAATGCATTTGATAACATTTCTTATTCGCGTGTGCTGAGATGCAATACGCCTCATTGAACGTCTCCACTTCAACTTGTGGAACCATTAGCGCACATTAGCAAGTCAAGAGCTCCTTTCTTCAAGTGGCCTGCGATTCCTGCATTCCGAAGCAAAAAAAAAAAAAAAAAAACAAACCACAAATGCTAAATAACAATAGTCCGGACTAAATGGTGAGCGGTTTCTTTCAAAGACGGAAAACTTGACTTTCCCCTGATTAAAAAAAAAAAAAGTGCTTTAGTGTACTAACGACTGTCAAAGATAATGATGATCAATAAACCCATGCAAGATGTGAAGACTAATGAGAGAGAGAGAGAGAGAGAGAGAGAGAGAGAGAGAGAGCGCACTTGTTTGTCTCCTGTGGCTGGTTCTGTCGGTTTCCATGGTTACCCAGAGTGTCAGCTTCCTACCAAAGCAGAAAACACTCGGCATCTCTTCATGGACACGGGTCGCTTACCCACTCGCGCAACGTCCGCCACCGGCTCCAAACTGCCAGGAGAAAATGAAGACCAGACCGAAATAATAAAATGACGCCGGTTGGGAAACGACCAGCCCAAAGGGAAAGAGCGTTGAAAGTGTTGAAATTCCGGCTGAGGTCGGCTGAGCCCCGAGCAACCAACCGTGTTGTCATTTGCAGCCGAAAACCTCGTGGCGGCGCACTGCCACGAATGCCCGAATCAGCCTGCAAACGACCGTACCCAAAATGTCTCTTGCTTCAATTCAATCCAAAATTAGCGAGAAGAAAAATGTCACTCTCGCCGAACTCTCGTCGCTGCCTGAGCACGCATGTCGCGTGTCGCATGCGAGTGTGGAATAAGGATTGTCGGCGCCGTCGCCACCCGTGATTGGCACGTCCTCCAGAGGCGCCCCGAAGCCTGTCTGCCACCATCGAACTGGCCTGTCAGTCAAGTGGCGGCACCGTGGGGCGACTGATGAAAATAGCCCGCCGTCACCTGGGGGCTTGGAAGAGGGTGGAGTGGGGGGGGGCGCACACACGTCCATTGGCAACAACGCTCACAGCAAAGCACTCAACTCCCGTGACAAGTCATTTTTAAAACGTTGGTTCCATCCAATTGTATTTTTGGAACGAGTTTCTTCTGGCCCTCTTTCTTTTTGGTCCAATCGGATTTCAGCCCGTAGGTGTTGCCGTGTCAATCTAATCTGTCCAGAACCTTCGCATTGGGCCGCGCTGGCCCAGTAAGGTTCGAACTTCAACCCGAACAGCAACGTTGGTGTTTCTTTGATCAGTGAGATTTCAGATTGGCCCCGACAGGACCGGAGCGCCGGCCCTCCGGGACGAAACACTCCACGTGTTGCGGCCAATCAAAATAAGAGGTTTGGTTTTGCAACAAAAACTTGGGCGAGCCAAACGATTAAGCCTGCCGATGCCAAGTCTCACAAATACATTAAAAAAAAAAAAGTGATATATATATATATATATCTCTGGGGGGGTACCTTGACCTATACCAAGTTTTCCAAGTCGCGAGCTAATGCTTGATTCATTTTTGAGTTTATATCGCCGGCCAAAATTTTTGTTGTAACTCGAGGAACCTCTGTCTTAGCACTGGGAGTGTTTTTTAACCAGTCAGATTTGAGATTGAGGGCTCATTGGGAGTTAATCCTTCGCCTAGCATGTCACAAACTGAAGGGGAGGGTTAGTCACCTGATTGGTTGGTATGAGCAAAGCCCGTCTCTAGCGGTCTATGTTTAATAATTAGCATCTCTGCTGAGTGTCGTGTATTTCGTCTAAATATTTGATATTTGATCATTTTATCCCCGTCTTCGATACATTTTGATTGCAAAGGGTTGCAGACGATGTACGTGGCACAGTTGAGTCCTGTTGAACTGCGTTGGCGTATCGCCTTGAAGATTCTTTGGGATTGTGCCGTGATCGTGGTAGGATGAAAAGGTCAAGGATCACTGAAGGCTCACGTGCCATATAGAAGGACCGCCGAAGGACACACGGGATCGGCTTGTAGGCCGCCGTGTGCGAAGCGCCGGTTCCAGCCGGCGACGCAGCTGGTGAGGAAACGGCCGCCACTAAATAAACGTCTGTCAGGAAGAGCGTGCCGCTGGCGTTCATAAATTCCTCTAAACGGCGTCATTCTGCGCCCAGGACTTCTTGTCGAGGATCTGGGGAGCCGCTGCGATGTGAACGACACGCAAATCTTTTTGTTCTTTTTTTTTTTTTTTTATGGGCTCATAGGAGAATTTTATAGAGAATATTCCAAGTGGGATGTCAGAGCCATCATTAAAAAAAAAAAAAAAAAGCACAAGCGCTCTCTCTGAACATAACCAGAACATGTAGCTAGCCTGGTTAGCTTAGCAAAAATATCAAGTAGGCCTCACAAGGTTAGCTTTTTTTTTTAACAGCTTATGTTGCTTGGCTTTTTGGTTGTTACGAACTGTACCCAACCAACTGGACGTAAACATAACCAGGAGCACAGAGCTAGCCTTGTTAGCTTAGCTTGACAGCATCACGCGTAACAACCGAAGGTCATGTTAGTCGCGTTCTCATTTTACTGTACATCCGAACGTGTTCAAAATTTCCTCGTGTCAAGGAAGGAAAAAAAAACAAAACACGAATACTGTATACCTTGACCGATCTCGAATGAGAACTCAACATGCACTACGCTCGGCCACACTCGCAAACGTTTGCCCCTCAGTGGGATACGGCCTTTATACTTTGGACTCGGTGAGCAGAAAGAACCTCTCACTTCACTTTCGAGGCCCTTTAAAGCCTTGGAATAGGACTGGAATGATTATTTTTATGGCCAACATTAATTAGCATTATTGATTGAAGAATTTTTTTCACTCTGGAACCACTTTGTGTGGCTGTTAAAAAAAAAAAAAACAGCGCTGTGAATATCGCAGCTGTGGAAAAAAAGTACAAAAAGGTCTGAAATTTTTTTGGGGGGAGATGATTTGCTGCAAAGTGCTTTGGAAAAGATGGAAATAGAAGCCTTGATTCAAGGCGCGCTGCAGTAAAAGAGACAAACGTCTTGAGACTTTCTTCATCCATCTTGATGTAAAAGCTCCAATAAATGCAAAGTGGTGCCAATGGAGCAGCAAATGTGAGGAGCCGGCGCAAAAAAAAAAAAAGAGCAGAAATAACAGAGATTCATCATCTCTTTTCGGGATGATGCCCAGAGGTCACTTTCGCCACCGCGTTAGTTTGTCATCTCGGATGACTGACGGGTTGAACCGGACATGAAACTGCCTCGACAACTAAATGTCCGCCCGCTTGTTCTCTGAAGCACTTATTCTCACGTCTTGTAATAAACAGGTGTGCATATAATCCGCCCAACATTGTTTATGCCTCCTAGTCTTGGCCCACTCGTTTTGTTTTTTTTTTGTTTTTTTTTGAAGCGCACTAAAAACAATCCAGTGCAGGCCAACATATGCAAATGAGTGTAATACATTCAAAGACCGACCAGCCAACATGTCAGCTCTGTGTTGGAGCTGACAAACACGATTAGTGTTTTCTTTTGGTTTTTTTTTGTTGTTGTTCTTGAAGTTGTAATGTCGCTTTGTTTTCTGTTCGGTAAGCCTCTGTCACGTTTGAATATGCATCATGTTAATGTTCTTCTTTTAATTGTCTTGTTCTTGTTATCTTATTTATGAATATGCCTCGGGCCAACAAGAAACGCATTTTCATAAGTTTGCATTTTGGAAAAATTCTGCTGGGCCACCACCAAGTCAAAGGCTTTTTTTTTGTTTTTTTGTTGTTTTTTTGGTGTGTGCGTGTTTTATATTTTGGACCGGATGTGAATGAAGGCCCACTTGGAATCGACGTGTTTCTTATTTTGCCAATCGAGCGCCACCGCAACATGCCCGAAAGCTGACCCTACTGATTTTATTTTATTTTTTTTTGCAAGCCCCGTCCGTCCGTGTGTGCTGGTAAAAATGCTTGGATTTTGGCAATCTTTCAAAAGTCATTCAGTAGCGCCCGCGAGAAAGTCGAGAAAAAATTGCACTCGCCACAAATGTTAAGTTGACACAAAATTTGTCCTGACGGGCGGCACAAATAACTCTCAAGGACCCACGTCTCAAATTCAAAGCTGCCATTTTGGTGTGATGCAGCCATTGTAGCCAAATTGCAGGGCTCAAACTTTGACTAAACTACAAATTCGCTGGAGTGAAGCGGCTAGACTAGAAAAAAAAGGGCGATCCGAAATTGCCAAGTCCCCCCCCCCCAGTGGCCATTTGACGGAATTGGAAAAAGATGGAATTTGTCCTCTGGCATCAAGTTTCAACTCTCCTTTTAAATGCAAATTGGACACCATCGATATTAAATCCTCTCCTGACGGAGCCAAGTTGGCCTCAAGTGTGGCGGCTTGAAGGAAGTTGCGTGCCATTTTTGCTCCGATTTTTTCAATGCGCCTTTTGAGAGGTTTTACAGAGTATGCGTTTTTTTTTGGTTTGTTTTTTTTTTTTCTCCCTACGGCATGTGAATCAATATTGCCCCGCTGGTCCATTTTAGGGAGACTGTGACAGACATAAACTGGGTCGAATAATATAATGTAACATACAGCTTTTTTTTTTTTTTCAAAGCAGCATTTTTCCTTCCATTTCTCCCATTTTGCAGTGTCGAATTTTTCAAACAAAAATATTTTGTAAGCCATTTATTTTGAACATGAACACTGTAAAAGGAATTTGAAATGATTAAAGTGTCTTGGGAATCATAGTTTGGGTTGAAGCTCCAAATGCAGGCAATTATTCGAAACACATCAGGGGGCGTGTCTATTTCTGGCAAAAAAAATAAATAACCAGGATTGACTGAACAAATATTTGAGCTCCTCGGGTGGCGTACTTAATGAAGTGGCCATCGCTGCTCCGAGCGTGACCCCTGACTCCCGGGGGTGGCCTGATTCGACGCGACCCCGCAACATCAAATGCGTGACGCGCACAGAGATAACGTGCTGGCGCACGCCTCGTCAAATAATGCAAAGATGAAGCGTAAAGCGATAACGAGCTGCCTCATGAAATCCTCCCGACCGCCGTATGCAGAAACGGAAAGCATCAACGTGACGCAGGCCGTCCGCTTCATCATCCGGATAAGTGACCCGACCTGATGATCAAGGTCAACCATTGCATGCTTGTGACCACCGTGGCGGCTCGCGGCCTTGTTTGAACGTCTTTCTGCATTTGCGGTGATTGGCAGTCGCGTGCGTTTGATTCCGATCGGTCTTCATGTGAAGCCGCCCCGGGATGGCCAAGCACCCGGAAGAAGTGGAACGGCCGACTGATATTTTGCCGACTGTGTTTACTGTCGCCGTGACGACGGATGCGGCTTTCTCTTTCGTTGTGAAATGCTGGCGCGGTTCTGAATGAAACGGCGGGATGGTTCGTTCGAGCGCCTTCCCAGACGTGAAAAGGGGGCTCCGTCTCATCATGCGTGTTCTTTTCAAGTCGCAGTTAACGAGAATCCCATTCGGCTGCCCCGGTCGGTCGTTGACATATTCAGATGGGACGCGATGCCTCACTGTGGACTTCGCCGTTATGACTCGGCGTTATCAAGGGCATTCTTTTTCTGGTCGCAGTTAACAAGAGTCACATTGACGGGCTTCAAAGAGCTTTTCATTTGAAATGCTAAAAAGCTCTGCTCCCTTC
>NW_017842054.1:1430833-1462794 GCF_001891065.2 Hippocampus comes | reverse complement strand
CCCCCCCCCAATCTCTCTCTCTCGCTCGCTCTCTCCATCCTCCCTCCCTCCCCTCCCGTCCTCCCTCTTCTCACTCGTCCTCTGCCTCTCCAGGCGGCACCTGCGTGTGCGCTCGCCCGCATCTCGGCCATCGGACCCGATGTCGCTAGCCTCCGCGGGGTGACGCCGAGGGCTGCTGGGGCGGCGGACGCCTTTGGAGAATCTCCAGACTGGATTTTTGTGATTGTTTTTGGTTTTTGTTTTTTCTTCTTTGCTTTGGAATTTCCTCCGTTCGGGAATGTTCCCACCGGATCGCTGGTCATCCGGGAGGGAAACGCGATCCAAAGCCGGCTGCGCAAAGGAAGCGGGATCATGCGTCGTCGCTTGAGCAGAATAATCCGCCCTGTGATAGCGCTGCGTGACAACACACCCCCTCCATCCCGCTGCCCTTCTCCTCCTCCTCCTCCCCCCCCCCCCTTCTCCTCTTCCTCCTCCCGCCACCGCTTCTGCACTCTGAATTGTTGCTTTTGTGCATCGGGACGAGCGGCGGAATCAACTGTCAAAAGGGTTGAAACAAGAAGAAATCCAAGCGAGGCAGGGCAAAGTCCGTCGGGAGAGAGAGAATTGTGGTGCGGTGGGACCCTCGCGGGGCAAAAAGCTGCTGGATCATCCTGCATCTGGGAATTGGATATTTTCCTGCGCACACACGCAAGGACATGGTGAGGCGTTCGTGTGCATGCTAAGTAGGAATTGGGTTTGGATTTTTTTTCTTTTTTTTTTTTTTTTTTTGCTGCAGCGCCGCACTCTCATGCGCGGATACGGAGCCTTCCCACCCTGCCGTCCGTTCCGTCTTCTCTGCTTTCTTCCCGTCCCCTCCAAGTTGGGAGTCGGTCGCAAATCGAAGGCAGACTAATCGTCCGATCGTCTCGGCGCACCGACTCTCCACGCATGTTCCTTTTGTCCTCGGCGCCTTCTCCGCGCGTGGATTATCAGCGCCTCGTGTCATCTCCACCTCGGTCCGGAACGTTTGTGACACATGCCGAGCGCAGGATTAACCCCCAATGAGCCGTGAAGAAGGGCCCGCGAGGATGAGCGAGTGTTCCAGGGCCGGCGGGACGGGCGCGGTGATCCTGGAGGAACCGGAGCCGGCGGGGACCTCGGGTACCTCCGCGGCCCGCGCCGAGGGCCCGGCCCGAGACCGGGGCCCTTTGGGGTGCGCCCTGTGGCCCCGCCAGCAGACGTGGCTCTGCATGGTCCCGCTCCTCATCGGATTCATCGGCTTGGGCTTGAGTCTGATGCTCCTCAAGTGGATCGTGGTCGGGACCGTGCGGGATTACGTCCCGACGGATCTGGTGGATGCCAACCGGATAGGACAGGACCCCATCTTCCTCTCCAAGCCCAGCGGGGTTCCCAAAGGACCCGAGACCACCACGACCGCCACGACCACCACCACCACCACCATCACGACCACCCCTACGGTGGACCACGCGCCAAAAACCGTAACCGCCGGGAGAGGTAGAACTCGATCTACCGTGACCACCACGGCTAACCCGAGAACAGGCGGGGCCTCGGGCAGCCTGGCCACCCCTCGGAAACACGCCAATCGGAACGGACGCCTTCCCGTGGGTTTTACCGCGCCGCCTCGCACCAACCTGAGAACATCCACCCCGTCTCCGTCTAATCCCACCGTGCTCCACGACTCCACGCAGATGTGGACTTCGGAACATACCACCGCAGGGGCCACCACCACCGCCGCCCACAGGCGTGGACACCACAAAACGCGTAAGTCAAGCTGCTTACGCGACAACTCCCGGCACGTCGTTTCTCGTGAAACTTCCTGGGTGCCATCTTGGCATCTTCGAGCGCCTGAATGAATGCGCCGCCCCGTCTGTATTTTCTCACTTTCATTCTGAAAGGCGACGCCAGATTTGAATGAACCTTCCTGGCTGCCTTTGTGGTCATTTCAAGTGCCGAGTGATAACTGGCAAATTGTTTTGACTATCGTCATGTGTTGCTTCATTAAAGCTTCATGAAACATCCTGGTTGCCATGCTGCGATAATTTAGGAGTTTGGTTGGTACTCAAAAAAAAAACGGAGGTAATGACACATTGAGAGATGTCACTTTTATTCTGAAATACCTCATTTAGAGTTGAATTGAACTTCTTGGGTGACTTCCTGTGCTTGTCCAGCACCTTCACAAGAGTGAAGTAACAGTGATCGACGGGGTTTAATTTGAAGGTTCCAAAAGGATGTTGGCCTGAAAATGCTGACTCTGATTTGCACGAACCCTCCCGGGCGCCTTCCTCGCATTGTCTCGCACCTGACAAGAGTCGAACGATCGGGGCGATATCTTTAATGTCTCTCCGAAGATGGAGTTAATGAGCGGTGGGTTCAACTGCACCGCGGTGAGGAGCGGGCGTCGTTGATCACGTGACCCCAAGGCGATTGCTTCTATCGATCAAGTTGATGACCGTCCAGCTTGCTCGTTGATCTGATAGATGGCGAGCTGACACGTTTTCTTCTCTTCTTGCTTTGAGCGCGTGACATTCCCAAAGGCGGACAGACCAGTCGCGATCGATATCATTGACAAGCGCCGCGAGGCCACCTCAACCGGCGTGAAGGCCCCCAAATCTGTCTGGATGTTCCGGATGTTTACGCCTGGCGCTGGAGGCTTAGCGTGCCGTGCTAACAAATGATTGCCCAATCGGCAACGGGTGTCAAAGTGAAGGTGGCCCGTCGTCGGGCATTTCAGGCAGCGCCGCTGGTTTTCACCTTGGAGAATTTGGAAGCGCCAGAGTTTCAGTGGAGTGACCTTTCGAAAATCAGGCTCTACCTTGAGTACCGAAAGTGTCGCGGGACACCTCCCGATGGCCCAAAAAGTCAAAGTTGCTGCTTTCGGTTGTGCTTTATTGCTCTGCTTAATTCGATTGCCCCCACGCTGGCGTCTGCATTGTTGATTGTCTCTTAACTAAATTAACTTTTCTGCTCATTAACGCTAATTCCACCGAGGCTGGCGGTGATGGAGAGCAGCGCAAGCTCAGCGGGGCAGCTCACATTAGATGAGGGGGGCGGGGGGGGCGGGGGCATGCCAACAGGAAGCGGCTCAGCTTTGGTTCCCTTTTTGTCCTCTGCGCGCCCCAGGCGGATGCCCAAAGTAAACACAGCCTCGCCTCCGTCAAGTAAATTGATAGGACTCCGTTGGCGTCCGGCTTTTTAAAGGATCGCAACCTTCGGTGTAGGCGGGGCTCCGCAACCGAGCGCCAATGCAAATGGTGAACATTTGCAAGTCACTGAAAAAGGTTTGGGATTGGAAAAAAGGTGGTTCGTACGTGTGGATCGCTTTTCTCTTGAGTCCACTTGAGCCCACCAACAGGCAACTTGCGGAACTGCAAGCGTCTGAACTCAAGGACTGTGGCAGCTGAGTCTTTTTGTTGTTGTAAAGGGGCGCGTTTATTGATTTATCTTGAACTATTGTAACACCTGAATTTCCCCTCTGGCGATCAATTCAGGTTATCTTTGTTTGATATTCAAATCACGATGTGTTTGACGACATCATCAAAAGCGTCGTCGAGAACAAAAAGGGTGAGGGCAAGGGAAAAAAAAAAAGACGATGAAGAAGAAGCGTCATGTCGTGTTTTGGTAAATGACTCGAGATTTTTGCCGCCTCGTCCTCGTCCTGTTTCTTCTTCGTCTCAAATCTTGTTATGTACACTTGCTATTGATCGGCATCGCTCCAGTGATCGATGACGGGCTGACGCCACAAACAATTCATCCTGCGTGATAAATGTCTCCTGCTTTCAACACCGCATTTTCGGGACGCCTCCCCGATGCGAGCGCCGGCCGGGTTTTCTCTCTTTGGGGGGAGGGAATGAAACAGGATCCAGAAGTCGGTCACACATGCTGACCTTTCCTGGGTCATTACAACTTGACAACGCCCCCTGATTGGACACACGGTGGACGGTATTAACTCTCTCCGTGCACCGGTAACCGGGGGGAATATATATACGTGAGTATATTAGAATATATTCATCGTAGAATACATGCCTTTGAGTATTATGTCTGTCTACATGTGTTGCTTTGCCATTTGTGTTCAAGTAGCCATTCCTCAATTTGTAACAACGCAGCTGCATACAAGTGTCCGTCTGGGGCGCATCCTGTTGTTTGGTCGCATGAAGAGAGCAGACTTGGGTGATTGTTCAAGAGAAAGCCCACACGGCGTTCGTTGCCGCCAGCACGAGTCAAAACATTTGACATTGATCAAGGTCTCCAAGATGTGATGAAGTCTTAGTCGTTGATTCGTTTGATACTTGATGAGTTGTGGATTTATTGTTGCACTTGACTACTTCTGACCATGTCGATGAGAAGGACAAAACGAGCGAATGAGCTATAAGCCGATTTTATTTTTTCTTCTTCTTAGTACACGCGTGTCGGAAAGTGTAGCTTGATTTGTGCCTCCGACTGTGTATATTTTTCCTTGATAAGAATTCCAGGGCGCGTGTTACAAGTTGGTCATAATTACCAATTAGCTGACAGTCGCAGGACGCGCACCGGCCTCTAATTGGAAAAAGTGTTGAACAAAAAGCGTAATTTAAAAGTGCTGTGGCGTGTTATAAAGTGGCGGCGGCGGCGGCGGCGGCGGCAAGGTGCTCTTGCCTTCTTTTGTGGGGCCGATAATGAAAAATTCTGGAGATTTCGCCGCGGAATACTTTTCACCCCCTCCTCGCCAGATAATTAGAAAGAAGGGAACAAATGATATCATTTTTATTAGCGGGAGGAGAAACGGGAGCCATTTATCAACATGCTTTCATTTATTAATTAATCATGAGGAAAAAAAAAAAAAAGCGCCACTTCTGGTGAGTGCACATGAAAACCATTTAGGCGGCTTGATAGATATCCTTGGGAAAATGTCACTCCTCCTCCTCGCGTGGAAGAAAAGTTCGGCTTTTAAATGCTCTCTGGCTGGCCGCTACCTTCCGTTGCCACCCACATGCCGCTTTGATTCGCCAAGGCCATCATTTTCACATTAATGCCCATTAAAGAGGAATGTACGCGGCGCTGCCGAATGGCTGCGTTGGCTTGGCTGGCTGCTTTCATTAAGCGCCGAGGAAGCGGCCATCTGTGACTCGGGTCGCGCAATGTAGACGGACGGACGGACGGACGGACGGACGGACGGACGCGCTCGTGCCCGCCAAGATGGAACCAGTCTGTGATTTGCCGCCTTTCAGTGACGCATGATTTGGAGTATTATATGGTATGGAACTTTTCACATCATTTGAGGAGTAGTGCTGAATTTCATTTTGAAAATGAATTTTGTTGTTTTACTCATGATCATTAAAAAAACAAAACAGAACAAAATAAAAAAACGAAGTGATGAAAAATTGTTTAAAACTCCACCCACAATCTACAACTGAGCATGACGTGTGCCTCCTTTGAGAATTTCTTTCTGATACGATGATGCTGCATTTTGAAAAAAAAAAAAACAAATAAAAGTGGTATTTGCATCTTTTGAAGGAGCGAAGGTAAGTGAAACCTTTCGGCTCCTTACTTTTGCAAGACTGTACGCGTGGCCTCACCTCAGTGACCAGAAAGTGGTTTTCAAAATAAACGTGGCCGCCTGGCCCACTATGCACTATCTCCTTCTCCAATAGTGAAAATTGCAAACCTACAGATTAACAATACAGGTCAGCTCCTCCATTTGATATTAGCCTTTCTTGGCAGAAGATAAATAATATATGCCTGTGCGTGTTATTACATTGTCATGTGTTGTACGGGGCCGATGCTGCTTAATATCCTCTCTATGCTGTTTCCCATTATATGTTAGTATTAAGCTGGGGACGGGGGGGGCATTCTTCAGTTGAAGTAATTTGTTTTAATTGCACAATATGTACTTTTTCTTTTGTTTGACAGTGAACTTCAAACAATGGGGGCAACAAAAAGCTTGGGTCCATTTTTTTTCCTGACAATTATTGACTAATTGGGTCTGCCAAACTGCTGCTTGCTTTGAGGTCATTTGTGTTCAGTTTACTGCCACCATTACGGTGGTCATATCTTACATTTTTGTTCTTAAGGCAAAGCAAACACTCAGGGGGCCGGTTTATCTCCAAACCATGTGAGTTGTTTTGTTTTGTTTTGGGGTTTTTTTGGAGCGGGCGGGCATCTGGCAAATTGTCGGAATAGTCATGAGATTTGCACGGCATGTCGCTTCGTCCAACTTCCCAAAAGTGGCAGTCGGCACGTGGATCCGGGCTGTGATTTTAAAATGCCTCGCATGTGTTTGCGGTCAGAGCTTGTTTGTTGTTTTAAGTGCGGATACGCGCGTTTAAGTCATGCTGATTTATTCATCATCCTCATGCATGAAGGATGCTTTTTGCATGCGTCGCATTGGAAGCGGCTTTGTTTGGCTCGTCCCCGCACACGTGTTCTCGTCTTGCTCTCAGTCACCCGCTTCTCAGCGTGCGCACCTGAAGCCAAATTCGATGTCGGTGCAGGAAAACGCTCAGTGATGACATGATGAAAGGGAATACGGGATGCCGCCCTTCTCTTACTCTTCTTTTACCAGACCTTCGAGTCTATTGGAGTAAGCGGCGCCTTTTGTGTGATGTTGGAGGAATGTGCTTTCCTGAGTATTTGAGTCTAATTTTGTCGCTGGAGTTGAATTTCGGAAGGATGCTGTGAAGCTGCTCTCTGTCTGAAACTCTGTCAATCATCTCAACTCCACCTGTCACTTCTTTAGGTACACTTGGAGTGAAATACATTTGAACACGTATCGAAATGGTCAACATTTTAGACAGAATCATGATGATGAATAGTGCTGATGATGATGACGATAATACATTAGTGCGTTGTGTTTTTCTTGAGCTTTTTTGGAGATATGAAGCTATCATTTAGCCGGTGGGACCACAACTGTCACAATGTTTGAATTATCTGTCATTGTGTTCATTGAAATTGGACCTTTCATAAGTACTCGTGGTATCGCTGAGTCCTGAGACTGATAAAAGGGAACATCTCGAAAACAATACCTTTACTCAATTGCAGTAGCTTACTCTCAACTGTCTGTCATATGCTAAGCTAACGCATCGGAAGAAGTCATGACGCTGTATTTCACTTTGATTCATGACCCAGGAATGTCTGTCGGCGGGGGGGGGGTTGAAATGAAATATTAACCAGGAGGAAGAGAAACATGGTCAATATCCAGAGAGGAGGCTGAATTATTCAACGCGGCCCTCTGACAAATTGTCCCAGAATGCCTTGCAAGCTCAGAGACGACAAGACGCTCACATCATCGGCATTCCCCGTCAAGATCCTGTTCGTGGACGTTCCTTTATTGCCTGGCAGTTTTCCATCTCCCCACTTGAGCCGTCTAGCTAGCTGAGCGTCCACGTGAGCTAATTGCTAGATGCTAACTTCAAAGCACGATGATGAGGTCATATTTTGGATTCTTCTGTCCATGAGGCTAAAAATTATATAGATATACCTTTATGTGTATCGGCACACCCTGTAATGGCTACGAGTTCAGGGTTTTACCCCAACCAACCATTTAATTAAGCACATTTCAAACATGCTAAAATAGTTAAATTTAATGAAATGGTAAATTGTCATTGAATCAAATGAATGTCACCAACATTCAGCATGCATGTCGTTTTTTTTTTCGTTGGTGTAGAATAAAGTATGATGTATTTATAATTCAGTTGCAATTAATAAACCCATCATTTGATACGATGAAAAAAATCTTGGTGTAAAATGCGGTATATGACACCCACACTTTTGACTACTGCGTCAATAAACTAACTAACTAACACAGCAATAGGTTAAGCTAACATTAGCATGGCTCACACAGAATGGTGTTTGGACCGAAAGTAGTTGCCGGTAATCCCTGCTTTTGACAGCGAACAGACGTGTTAGCATGCTATCAAGGTCGCTTAGACCTCGAAGGTGGCGCTGAGTTTGTTAAGGATTCAACCCAGCGTCTGTTCGTGAGGCCGCAGCAGTAAACAAAGTAATTAGCCCAGAGAGCAAGATGCTGACGCTGCGTTTATTGAGACACACACTTAGCGGGAAGGAACAAAAGTTATTCCCCTCGGTGCCAATATATTCTAGTGAGCTCGCGCGTTAGCCACAGGCCTTCAGGATTCTCTCAGATTGGTCTTGCGATGTCATTTTATGTTGTCTTTGAATTTCATGACATTGCGTATGTTCAAATACAAAAAAAAAAAATGGGGCAATGGGTGCAAAGTGTGTCAGTGTCGCCGGGATACCGTCTAAGTCTGGTTTGATCAACTGAACATTGAAAATGCTGAGTTTTCTCACATATTCCATGAAGCGTAATTCATTTTTTCGACAAATTTAATTTAAATTGTAAATTGTCTTTGCTTATTCCTGTGAGCCGGATGAAAATCGATCCCCTGGCTGTCAAAAGTCATAAACGAGTGTAAAAAGTTTAATTTCATTTGGAAGAGGAATGTTTGAGATAATTTAAAAGAGAAATAAATGCTTGCCGCTAGCTGAAGTCGTCTCAGCTAATTAAAAAAAAAAAAAAAAAACGTGTTTGGAGAAGAATCGATCATCGAGAAAAGAGCCTGCGGCGTTCCGAATCAACCGAACCGTTGGTCAGGACCATCAGCGGCCCCCGCCGCGGGTTGGGTGTGGCGCCTCCCGCCGTCGATGAATCCCAGCGGGAGCGTTTTGGTCGGCCGTGTGAGCTGGTTGGCTTGTGATGGCGGCGGCGGCGGCGGCGGCTCGCTCTCTCGCTCAGCTCCGCGTGCTATTTTTAGCTTCAAAGATGGTTGCCAGCTTCTCTGTGGGAGGCGGCTCGTTTTTCCCCGGCCGACAGCGGCGGCGGGAGCACAACAACAAAGATGCGTTGGAGCGCGCGCCTTTATTTGGAAAAGTCACAATTAAACACAAGTCAGTTTGTTTGCTTTTTGTGCTCGCGAACGACAAATATTGGAAATCGAGTTTAAAATTAGCCCGCGGCAACCTTCGTGGAGACCACGCGACTTCAAAATGTCACACGAGAGAGTAATTGCTGTCAATTGAACAGAATAAATACAAATGATAGCAAGCTGAATAGTCTTGTCAAGACATCTGGAAATGGCCAATGTGACTCTTGAGTCAAAATCAAAAGATCGTTTTTTTTTTGTTTTTTTTTTTATTGTCTTTGGGGCATTGCTTTGAGAGACATTTGAGAGAATTCTACCAAATGTGAAATCGCCAAACGGAAGTGGCTTCGTAAGCTGAATTTTTCTGAACAAGTTGATTTCAGAATGACCTCCGGCAATGGTCAAAATGACTGGAACGGCTGATTTGGCTTTCTGTGTTTTATTTCAGACATGGCTTCTTGAGATTGACTGTATTTAGGACTTTCCTTGTGACACACGCGTCTGCCAAATGCCACGTTGCCAAGCGAAAGTGGCCGCATGGACTGAATTTTCAAAACATTAAGAAGGACCAGGTCATTTTTGAAGGATACCTGGACATGGCCAAAATGAATGTATACGGAAAAGAAGCAAAATAGTTTGCACATGATCAAAATGTCAAGCGGTGTCATGTTCCCCTCTTCATCTCGAAAACAATCAAAGAATATACTTCGCATGACCACATTTCTATCGTCAGAAAGAATCAGTGATGGCTCCGACCAAGGCTGGAAAAACTAGAAACCTTCAATCTCATTTCAACATTTGCAAACTCTTGCAAATTCAGTCAAGTCAAAGGTCACAGTGTACCAATGACAGAATTCCTCCGTCTTTTCAGGTCTGGCTTCAGGCGCTAGATTTTCATGTTTATGGCGGGCTCATGAAAATGTCCGTTTCAAACTAAAAGCTGACTTCCTGCGTCTTTTCGGGCATGGCTTCACTGATTTTGTACATTTTTTTTTCTTTAATGTGTCCCCGTAATACATTGTACAACAAGCGACAGTAGTTAGCCAGTTGGCACCCTAGCCCAGCAGGTGGTGTCCTCTCACCAGAACGCGTGACCCATCACGTGTGGTGTGGGTACATCTTGGAAGTGGAGGCCGTGGGGGCCCGATACGATGGAATGGGTGAGGGTGAGTTTCGGAGAGGGAATAATGTTGAGGTGAGCGCATTGAGGAGGCGGAATGAGGAAATCGTGTCCACTGGGCAAGATGAAGGAAAAGCAGCCTCTCATCCATCTGTGCCGCCACCACCAGCTCCCCTTCCCCCCAGCAACAATTCTCCCTCCTCTGTGCCCACTCGCTTCATTTACATTTACATTACACTCTGTCCGACTTGATTTGGCAGCAAATTGATGGATGGCAAAAGAAGAGCTGCCACCGCTCATGCGCTTCAGGGCGGTGGCTGCATCTGCTCTTGGCGCTATGGACGCTAGCATAGCGGAGCGAAGGTGGCTTATATGCTAACCGTTTCACTCGTTGAGGTCAATGATGAAAGAGCTCTTGGATATATTTGGACAGAGAGCTTCATGTCGGACGATAAATTACACTTCGATATGTATTGTCCACGAGCATCCAGTTAGCATGTGTCGTTGCGCAAAAATGCGTTTTCACCAACATGCTACTTAAGCGTCATGCTTCCTTTCGAGTGACGTGTTCTTACGTGATGTCAAAAAAAAATACAAATCAAAAATCTCTTCTTTTGAATTAAATGCGTTCAGTCCCTTCCGCTGCTGTTAAAACTCCAGGGAAGAAGGATACGTCACAGCAAATTTGATTGGATGGTTCCTTTTGAACCGAGGCCCAGCCATGGCGAAGGGGCGTGTTTTCTGTTAGTTTGTGTGGTTTTCCAGGCTAGCAGATATCATGCCTAGCTAGCATCCAGCTAGTGTGTATGTGAGCACCTTTCTTTACATCCCGCTCACGAATAACACAATTTTAATGAAAACAAAATGCGTCTTCAGCTTGCTTTAGCATGATTTGTGTTCTTCTGTTGTGGAGACATAGCCTGGTTAAATAGTGCATGATGATTGTCACATGTTGAATAGTTAATGAGCACACGCCACACGCGTGACTTGCTGGCAAACTGACAAAGAAGGTCCTGTGTGCTTCCGCGACTGTGCGCACAAGTTCAGAGGCCCCAGGGTGTTTTGCAGCGCGGGGTGGTGGTGAAACAGTGACCCGAAGCCTACTTACTTGTACCATGTTTGTAGCATGATGTTCATCACGTGCAGCCCCGCAGGCAGAAGTCCAAACCAGCATTGAAACATTGCGGAGATTTTCTCGGTTGTGCGTAGCCACGAGCATCAGCAGACTTTACTTTCACACTAAACGTGTGAATGTTGGTTAATTGTCACCGTGATCCATCAATATCACTTGTGTGGTTAGGGGGCGTGACCGAAAGAACGAGATCCAGGATGCAACGGCCGGAATGAGTTTTCTCTGCAGGGTGTCCGGGCTCTCCCTTAGAGATGAGGTGAGAAGCTCGCTTATCCAAAAGGGACTTAGAGTCGAGCCGCTTCTCCTAGACGTCAAAAGGAGCCAGATGAGGTGGCTGGGGCATGTGAATAGGGTGCCTCCTGTGAGGCGTTCTGGGCATGTCCCACTGATTAGAAGGCCCCGGGGATAACCCGGGACACGCTTGAGAGACTATGACTCTGGGCTGGCCTGGGTATGCCTTGGGAAGAGCTGGAAGAAGTGGCTGGGGAGAGGGAAGTCTCGGGCTCCCCCTGCTCAAGCGCTTGCCCCCGCGACCCGACCCCGGATAAATGGTAGAAAATGGATGGATGGATGGTTCATTTTCCAATCTTGTTAGATTGAAAACTGAACCCTTTCTCCTTTTGCCGAACCGTACCACCACCAATAGTCCGACCCGAACCACAACCTTACTACTAACCCAGCGATACCCAACCTACCGTGCCGGGGCGCATTCGCGTGCCAAGAGAGCTCTAACGGTGTGCCGCATGAACTGATCAAATTTCACTTCATTTGGGTGGAAATTATTTTTTAATACCAATGTATCTTTGTCCATCTATCTATGCCAGCAACCTATAGTGACAGAAAGAACAAATAAATGGCAAAAAAGTATGAAATCGACACATGTATCCTATTTTTGTGACAGTTTTGTTTGTTGGTGTGCTGTGAGGGTTTTTTGACACTCGAAAAATTGCGCCTTGGCTCAAAGGTTGGGAATCACTGCCGCCCCAACCGTGCCCCTTTATTCAAATCGTAACCCCTAAATCCAAGCCTAACCGCTACCCACGAGCATCAGCATATCCTATAACCCCTAATCCCATCCCAAACCTGAACCCTCCTAACCCTAACTCCTAAATCCTCCGTGACGTTGCCGGGATAGAAATCTACTCTAATTTAATCTGAGCGAGGATTACGGATGAGCTCTCTCTTGTCATCGCGACGATGCCGCCGTGCCGGTCGACGACCTTTTTCGGGGATAAGTGGAAGGAACACTTCGCCGCCGCTGCGTCGCGTCTCCGAAGTGTCCGTGTCACCTGCAGCCGTGCGAGATGTCGGTCATGCGATCCCGTTGTCGTTTAATGATGCAAAAACTAAAACGCCGTCCCTCCAACATGTGTCCGCTCAGCGTCTTGGCATGGAAACGCACGCCCGAGCGGCCCACACGCGACCTACTTCCAGTGATTTGTTCACACGCCGGAAGGAATGATGATTTAATTACGGCAGCTTGCACGCCGGCAAGCGACTCCGGAGCAAAGATGACGGATTCGACGAGACGGCAGAGGCTTTCCAGCTAATTCCGCTTTGCACTTTCGGGCGCTCGGTGGGAATCATTAGGTAGCTTAATCGCTTAATCGCGGTCCCTCCGTGCATTTTATTTCATCTCTTTTGGCTCCTTTTGTTTCCAACTTTTGCTTGCAACTGGCAAGCAGCAAGCTAGCAGATAGCATGGAAGCAAGCGTGTCGAGATTCAAGATGACAGACGATGATGTCAACAACAAGCGCACAGCTCGCAGATGGCGGCTGATTTTCATCGAATTTGCTCAGCGCAACTCGCATAGTTGCCACGAAGCTCTTTCTCTTTCCAGTTATGCTCTGTTGTCCTTGCAAGAAGCGCATTTCAGTGGGCCGCCACCATTTGCTCTGTCAATGGATTCGAAAGTTTTCATTGTTTGATTATTTGACCCCCCCCCCCCACCCCCTCATAAATTGAACAAATCTTTTGGTTCAGATGCCATTTGCAAATGTATCTGCTGATTGTCTTTCCTATTATGGTCTAAAAAAAATTTCAAATGCCTGTCACATTTTGAAAATCAGATTTCAAGGTTTCAGGATAGGAGATCAATGTGAAACAAAGGTGGAATTAAAAAAAAAAAAATCGAATAATCATCCAAGTACCTTAACCGTTATTCATCAAAATTATATGAAAATGGACCCGATATTTTATAGGTAACTAACCTATTTCTCGCCGATGTCTTGTCGATAAGTCGCCTAGCAGCTGTGAGTAATCAGCTAGCATATACGTTGAAGGTTTAATGACCTCTTTTTAGGTATCAACTCGCTGAGACTTTGTAAATAACAATGATGGAGCCAGCAAATAGCTGCCTCATGCTGTGTCGATAGCTAGCGAATTGCTTTTGGCAACTAGCATTTCGCTTGCGGATATTGATCATATAGCTTGCATGTGACTCATCAATGACTATCCTTATAATCCGGCTGCACTGACAACCCCCCCCCACCAAACATTTAGCAACCACACATCCCATAATCATCCTCCACCGCCTCCCGCAACTGTTGCCGCGCGAGAGGAGGCCTGTCAGGCTGTGACTTAACATCCCGCCTCCATCCTCTCCTCCTGGAACGTGTGGGTGGATCGACTGATGGTTGGATGAATGGGTAGAGTAATGGATGGATGGTCAGGCCTAGGGCCTCTCTCCTTCTCTCATCTTCCCCGCTCGGGCTAATGGCCTGAAACCCGAGTCCGTGTTCGCCTCCACTTCCTCTCACTCATGAGGCCCAAAAACCTGATCCAAGTCAGGAGGAGTATGAGAAGACATCTTGTCTTTCTTTCTTCCTCGCCGCGATGTGATATGTCGGACATGGCTTGTCGATAATCGTGTATTTTTTTTAACCGCCTTATTTAACTGCCACGGGACACTCAAACCAACAGCTCTCGTCATGACGCAGTCATCAACAACTATCTATCCATCCTTCCATCTTGTCATTACTTGGTGTGCCTAATGAAGTGTCCCGCGCTCTTAATCTGCCTTTTGCGTCAACGTGTTGTCAAGCGCTTGATGAGCAGCATGTGTTCCGCAGAAGATTGCTTGCGACGCGAGAGACCGAGGATGGATGCCGCATTGTCCGCGAGAACGCCAATGCGTCACATGGCGCCTACCGGGCAATGTGTGTATATCTTAAGCAGGTCACTATTTACACACGCGCAAGCACGCACACACAAACGCACCCACGCACGGTATTTATATGCCCTCAGAGTCATGTGAATAGGACGTAAGAGGCTTAACCGGCGCGGCCACTTGCCTCGGCCGGGCCCGCCCGGACGCGCTACACAAGAAGCACATCTGTTGGTCGCCCTCCCTCGCTCGCTCGCTCGCTCCATGCCCCTTACTCTCTCTCACTCTTGCTCATCTGTATTCAACTCCTCCACACGGCTGATATCAAATTCACTTAAGTATACACTGTATACATTACCCAGATATATTAGGTTAGGTAAAGTGAGGTCGGTCGGTGAATGGGTGGATGGGTCAAACGGTGAGGTAGGTGGTAGATAAATAGGTCAGGAAGATAAGATAAGGTACGGAAAGGAGGTGGTTGAATGGGTAGGGGGGTAGATAAGGAGTGGTCGGTAGGCAGGCGTGCTGGTGAAGTCTTGATTTGGATAGTAGGGAAGGAAGTAGCTGAATTGGTTAGTAGATAAGCGAGTGAGAAAGGTGGGTAGGCAGCTAAGTAAGAAGGTAAATAGTTCGGTAAGGGTTAGGGTGGGTACCCGAGCTAAGTAGGCGAGATCGGAAGGCGGTCAGTTAATACATCAGGTTTGTTAGGTAGGTGGCTTATGTCCGCCATTTTAAGAATGGAAGCAGCCACACCGCTGTTGTTTAGTTTTTTTTGGGGGGGGGGGGGGTACAGCCCATTTATTCATCTGCGCTCCTGCAAGTACTCTGACAGCACAACGCTGACTCACTCGAATTCCTCGTTTTGATTCCAGCAGATTGGCCTCGGCGGAGGTCAGTCCTCCACTCGGTGGGCTTTCACCACATCCGCGTCGCGCTTGTCGCGCTCCACTTCGGGGGACCGTCCCCAATTCTTATCTCGAGCTACGATGAAGAAACGTGAATCATCAGATTGTAAAAAGCACATACGAGGAGCACAAGTGCAGGACAAAGAGGACGGAAGTTTTTTCGCTGCTCCCTCTGCGTCTGCCGGCTCAAAGCGTGACGATGCCGTCCGAGCACGGTGACTCATGACACAAAATCGACATTACACAACCGCAGCAGGGAAAAGGTCAACACCGGCCATCTACTTTTAAGGCCCGCCAACAGTGTGTGTGTGTGTGTGGGTGTGTGTGTGTGTGTGTGTGTGTGTGTGTGTGTGTGGTGATGAATGCAAAGCCTCTTTGTCCCCTCGGAACAATTGATCACCCCCAGCAGTTTCTTCCCGAGGCGAGTAAGCGGCACACAAATCTCAACCCCCCCCCCCCCCCCCCCCCAATAAGGACGTAGCAACCGAGCCGAGCGTCCTGACCTCAGAAATGATGCTCTTCTTGGTAAACATTTCAACAGAAAACATCACCGTCGCCCACTTTCAACCGACTTAACACGACACAAAAGGCGGCTCGGTTGTGCACTCTGTGGGCAGTTTCACTTGAAATTGGTTAGGGAGACCCACAAACATTTTTCTCAGAAAGCCATGTCTTGGAAAGGCACCAAAATGGTGCCACTTTAAAGCAACCATTTTAGGCTCCTTTTAAAAATGAAGTAGTCCAAGAATTAAAAAAAAAAAAAAAAAAAAAGGCCTCAAAGCCAGTTTCACTTAGCAAGAAATGGTCGTCATGTCGACCATGAGTAGACGCAAAAAAACATATTAGAGGTCAATGCCTGGAAAGGAAAAGGCTTTCAGCCATTTGGATTTGAAAAAAAATATTTGAGGGTCATGTTGTCCAACGGTCCTTCAGAGACAAGATTTTGTCCGATTGCGCTCAAATTGAAATGATGGATGCCAAAACATTGACTTTTCGTCATTGCGTTTGGCAAAGCGCACAGCCAATTTCTGCTACTCTTGATGACAAAAATGTTTTGGAAATTCACCACAAAAGCCAATTTTGGCTTCGCTGAAATCTAATTGACACTCGAAAATCGGTTTGACACATTTTCCATGACAAAATCCACCCCAAAAATCTCAAGAAAACATCCCAGAAACCCAGAAAACATCCGTTTGGATTTAGAGCCGCCAAGGAACGGCGTGAAGTCGAGCTGCAAACGTTGCGTCATGCCGAGCCATCTTCGCTTTGTGCCTTCATCAATACTTGAGCAGCGGGTCAGCGCTCAACACGGACCGCCGGCACGCGATGCAAATGCCGCGCCGGTCCTCAGCTGCAGCGCCCGTCGCGTACCTCCGCGTCCGCGCCGACCGCGTCAACCATTCCTTCCGCTTACGCGCGCGCGCCGACGCCGAGCCAAATCACCTCCAAATCCAAATGTTCCGCTCGGCCTGGGAGATGAGGGCTGTGCCCCCCCCCCCCACCCCACCCCACCCCAAAAGTCCCCCTTCCTTCCCTTCTTCCTCCTTTGTCACAAGCGGCGGGATTTAGTCGTGTTGCCTCTCGGGAATGGCGGATAAAAAGCCTGCATCCGCTTTAATTGGTCGCACCTGTGATGGGATTCCAGCTCACTAAGTGAAGTGGCGGCGTGCAAACACAAACACGAGGGAGAAAACTTGTACCTTGGCAACATTTGGCTCGTCGTGTTTTGAAAAGTGGGGAAAAGTTGGAGCCCGCGTTCGTCGCCGCTGATGCGAGTCGGTTCAAACGGAACGAGCCTCGACGTGTTCGCTTTCAGATTGATCACTTTGGGTTCATCTGCAAGCGTCGGCGGCGCTTCCGCGGCAACGCTGACGTCACCGGAGCCACCAGCTGGCGCACGCGGCGTCTTGTCGAACATACATTTCAGCTACTGTCAAAAATATTTTGAGGATCTTGTTTCGATTTGGTGCATTTTCACGACGGTCAATTTGAGATGTTCTGTTTTGGACCAAAGGGAGAAAGAAAATTCTGATTCTTAACATGATAAGTCGCAGCCCTTGATTCTAGTCAAAATAGATCAAAGTGGTGATGTTTGAAGACAATTGTTGTGGATTCAAGAAAAAGAAAATCAGATTTAAGGTCGACGTGTCCATCGTGAGAACACTGGCAAAAAAGTTTCAAGAGGCCGCGTCTGAAAAGAAACCCGATGTCTGCCATTTCGGGGCCCTACGGACAGACAACCTCCATTTTGAGGCTGTCTCCCTTCCCTCCAAAATGGCGGCGACGTGGTCGGCACTTTAGCAAGGAAGCAGCGTGAAAGCAGCCAATGTTTGACTTGCTTGCATTTAGTTAGCAGAGCGCCGACGCTCCGCTGCAGATGTCCACTTGCGTCGGCCGCGCTGGGGCGCGTCCACATGGATTGCCCCCACCATCCTCCCTGCCTCCCTACCAACCAACCCCGCCCCCCCTGCCGTCATTGGCCGACCACCACGGCGCTCTTGGCAGGAAGCGAAACAATGTTCTAATCGTCCATCTGCTTTTAGCACTGATCATTTGTTTCCATCTGTACGCCTTGAAAAGAAATCAGTGCTGTGCTTGAGATCCGCTTCGAGATGAAGAACACAAATGCTCCACAAAATACAAAAGCCAGTTACCAAATGTTGAACTTGAGATACAAGCAGTCAGCATTCAGTGGGAAACATGTCAGGGTGACTTGGATTGTGTTGTCTGTCTACTCCTTAAGGGTGATGTAAATCTTAATTCAAATACAAAGACTTCAAAACACATCCTAATTTTTCATTTTCTCGGAAGTACTCATTGCCAACAACGAGGCGCTCCACGCCAGGCTCAAGTCTCGAGCCAAACGATGGCTGCCACATTGGAGTTTGTTTTTTTTTTTTGCTTATTGGGGCCAACAACGAAGTACTTGAACTCGGCCATGCCAGCAGACTGGGGAGGTGGGGGGGGGGGGTCGTTTTGGATGCCACGCACCAAAAGTATATAAATCAAATCAGGAAACCCTGGTGAACAGTTTAACACCATAGCAGCACAAATGAGTGTTACATCGTTGTCAGTCTGCACGTTTTGGGCACTGAACTTTTTTTTACAATGATGACACACAAGTTTGTATTTTGCGAGGCTTTAGCTGTTAGCGTTTGTAGACTTTAGCTGGAATTATGTTTTCAGTTGATGTTGCGAAACAAAGTCAAGCGTCCTCGAGCTAACCTAAGGATGGATAATATGAAGAATATTATTCTTGCCGTCAAGAAGCATTTTCAATGACCGCGTTCAGCACTGGAGAGCTCCCGATCAGCACCGTGGTCAGCTTCGGATAGCCGCACCATAGACAGCTCCTGATTGCAGCACCATGGACAGCTCCGGATTGCTTCTTTCTGGGAAAGGGAAGAACGCGCGCGCTGCGGAAGCCGACGTTTAGCGGCGGCCATCTTCTTTGTTGACACGACGCGTGCCGCAGACGTGAACTCGTTGCGTGACCGTCAATTATTCCGTCTGGCGTATATGCGGCATTCACGTTATTGGAGTGCGAGTACACACTGCAAGCGGGGCAGTCCTTACTTGCGTCATTTTTCTTCGCTGAACGAAGTCAGAAACATCGCTTTACGATCTTACAGTGAACGTTCTCTTTCACTATTTGCCTTTAAGCAACAGAAGACAAAACTATTTTTATTCGATTCGATTTTTTTTTTTTTGCTTTACATATTTGTGCATTTATTCATGATTGTGATTGTTAATAATTGGAGACATTTTCAAAATATACAAACACACTGCCACAGATTGCCTAATAACTAAAATATGGCTAAATATGGCTCAGAATATAAGAAGTGCTGCCAAATTACTCCCTAAAATTGAATTAAAAAAAATAATTTTAGCCACTGCCACAGATTGCCTAATAACTAAAATATGGCTCAGAACATAAGAAATGCTGCCAAATTACTCCAAAAATTGAATAATTTTAGTTCCGTACACGAATGACATGAGTTCCCCTGTAATATTACTAAAAGCAAATTTATGACAAAATAGGTTTGACATCCAAGCTTCAAAAGGCTCCATTTCAAACAAGAATAACAATAAAGTGAAATGACTGCAAAATCTAACTGCAGCTGAATAATAATGAACCTCATAATTCATCAGAATGGCAGCTAAATTAGGAAATCATATCCAAGCTAATTATGGCTAAATGACCACCGAATGAAATCCTAATTAAAGCTGAATAACCTCCAAATATTGTCCTCCTGAAAATGGAGGTTGGACGCCAAATTCCATCCCCCTTCCAGCAAAAAAAAAAAAAAAAAAAAAAGACAAAAGATCTGAAGGAAGTGAAAACCGTCAATGAAAACACACACGAATGATCGCAACACCAGTGCAGTCGATAGCAGGGAACAATTGACTGAGTCCCATGTTGGCTTGAAAGCCAAGGAATAAAGATGCGCGTTTCAACAAACGGGGGCTCGCCTCGCATTGAACGGAAGCTCATTCCGCAGGGAAGGAGCGCCAACGGAAAAGGCTCCATCCCCTCTCGGGTTGCGCGTTGGCCTCACCAAAAAAAAACGCAAAAATCTCTCCAAAGAACGCACCCAAAAAGTCGTGTGAACGCTCATGTCGGGTGTAGCCCCGCCCCCGCCACCCCAGGCCACACCCCATCGCTTCCCCTCGCCAGATGCCGGGCGAATGTGGCTCTGTTGAGAGCTAATTCCTGAATTATTGACGCCCTTGAAAGTTTGATGGGCGGCCATTAGCGTCGCCGATGCAGGGTTGCGCGCCGTGACGCGCGGACGCAGCGAGAAGACGCACAAGGCAACAGGAGGCGGAGGAGCGAGGGCAGGCTGACCTACATTCGGGAACACGCTCACCTTCGTATGTGGCTTCTTCTTCGTCGGAGGCTCGCTGAGTGCTGGGCTGGTGACGTGGCCTCCTCCTCCTCCTCCTCCTCCTCATTTCACACTTTGGCCTCTTCGTTGTGACATCTTCGTCGTCCTTTTTCATATTTTCTTCCTTCTCCTCCCTTTCGTCTCTTCGTCTTCTCCTCCCTTTCGTCTCTTTGTCTTCTCCTCCTCCTCTTCATCTCGATGCCCCCCCCCCCCGACTCGCACGTCCGTGCTCAGGTTTCAGAATTGCAGGCAGCGAGAGCGGCACGTGACTCGTTCGCCGGATCGTCCGGCAAACAGTGGACGCGCGCAGCGACTAGCATTTCACGGTTCGCATTTCCATCCTTTGGAAAGCCGCCTTGAATTGGTCTTTGGCTTGTTTGACCTTTGACACCCCTGCTGTCATCTCCAACGTAAGCCGCAGGTCAGGGATCACGACCTCTTATCTTATCAATCGGCAGACTTGCGGCTAAGCCTTCGCCTCTCGGGCTTAGCGGCGGCAGTGTGTTAGCGCGACGCTAACGTCGCCGCGGTACAGAGTCATTGTTTTCCGATGGCATTTCAACACGCTGTTGGGATTGCAGCAGGCCAAGCGCCTTATTGATTTCCAAGGGCAAGCGATACTTGGTGAGGTCAAAAGCCCGCTTAGCATTTAGCGTGTTCATTCGTCGCACTCTACCAGTTATCGAGGCGCACGGACATTTTTTTTCTGCGTTTGAAAATCAGTTTGTTTTACCGAGATGAGAGCCAAGAATTGTTTTGGACTGATACTTTGCACCATGAAATGTTGTTTGTGAAGATGCCAAGTCCAAGTTTGGATGTCTTTGGATGATTTTTTTTTTTTTTTTTACTCCGATTGCTAACTAACACAAATGCATCTTCAGAGTGGCTTATTTTGATTCTTTCATAAGTGGTCCATCAATGTGGTGAATGCCAGTGGGGGCAGTACATCGGAGGGATGTGTGAGCTGAAGTGCCATTTCTAAAACAAGACATCTTGGAATGGCTCAGTGTGTCACTTTTTTTTTTTTTCCCGCTTTCAGCGCTCGAGCAGTGATCAAACCTCTCAAATTTAGTCGCGTGATTTCCTGCAGTCGTCAGAAGAGCGGGAGAGCTTTTTGGCGATACCAAGGGCGCGTCCTTCCCGGGGCGGTCGCGCGGCCCTGTTTTATTTCCTAACAAGCAGCCGGCGTCTCAACACGTGCTTGCCACCCCCCCCCCGTGTGACGCGCTTTGGGATCATTGGCACCGATGAGCGCTCCTCCACTCGAGTGCTTGTTGCGTATTGCGGCGTGTGCGGTGCTTGTCGTGGAGTGTGTAGCGTAACGCAGCTCTTGTGGGCCTCTCGACGCGCCTCCTCCAGTTGGTTCAACAGCCAAAGTCCTGACGGGACAACCGCGGGGTGCCAGGTGGAGCGCTACTTACTCGCCGCGTCGCTCTCGACACTTCAAACGGGGACGCCAGAATGTCTTCTCTGGCCGCCCCGTTCTCATGACAACGGCTTGTAACTCAAACCGCCGTGTGAATTGCTCCACTTGTGAGCGGAGGCGTCCGCCGTTGCGCTCTGGAACGAGCCATTTCTGGCGTCTTGCTGTTATCCCCTGCGCTCTGCTTCTCTCGTCCTCAATGTGGTCATCCATCTCGTGGATGACCACATTGCGGGGGCCCCTCGTCAACGAAGCGGCCTGGGGAGCACTTGACAAGATGGAGGGCATCCGTGCAAAGACGGACGCAGGCCAGCCGGGCTCTTAAAGGGGACATTAAAGAAAATGGACTTTTTATTTGTTTGCATCCAAATAGTTTTGCATCTGAATGCCGAAACGTCTGTTCTCCCCACCCCCGACCCCCAAGTGTGAAATTAAACAACCGAGCCGGCGTTTTGTGAGCGGACAATTTCCAAAAATGGGCCTGTGAGCAAGGCACCAGTGCCCCACTGTGACATCACAAGTCGGCTGATTTGTGCTGATATTTTGTCATGTTTTCTGTTCCGCTTCAGTAAACCGTCTGAAAACGAGTTCCGCCTTCAACTCGATTGAATTTGTGTGTGTGGACGACGGCGTCGGCTAACCACAAGAAAGGAAAGAAGGAAGCAACGCGCTTGCTAGCCCGATTGCCCCCCTCGCGTCACGTGACGCCTCCGTTCAGACATTTTTTTTTTTTTGCGCCTTTTCCCTTGAACGCCAAAGAACGTGGGTTCAAGCTTGCCGTCATAAAGTTTTCATGGGCCCGCTTTGATGTTTCTCTCGTCTGCCGCTTGACTTTTTAATATTACCACGGCGCTTGTCATGAATAGTTAAAGTCGGCAATTATGTGCTTTATCGAGTGTTGCCATAAGACGATGACGACGATGACATCATATTGTGGCTCGTATAACTCAATATTTGTCTCCGCCAGGCTGCCGTTTAAATAAAACGGGGGGAGGTGGAAAAAAAAAAAAAAAAAACGAGCCGGTGACGGGAAGCGAGAGTAAGACGACAAAGAGGAAGGCGAGAATGAAGCGGCGGCGTCGCTAAGCGGCTTTAAGACGACATGGAGGAGGGAAATTGCTTGATGAAATGTACTTTGATGGTAACTAAAAGTCGCATTTGTACTTTGACGCCACTTTTTTTTTTTTTTTTTTGCCTTTGTTTGCTGTTGCCAAACGTTGATTTTCACCTGCAACTAGATTTGCATGCGGCCGATTGCTGTTTTCCATCAGAAAGGAGGTCGTGGTCAAAAGCCCGAAAGCCCGGTGGCCAGCGGCGGTTTGCAAAGCCTTGTGGGTAATGAAGTCTTTGCGGAGTTGCAAGTTGACTTTGCTCATCAAACGAATCCTCGGCTGAAATGACTTCCGAAGTAGAGCAAAGCGCGACGGTTTAGCAGATGAATTTTCCCGCTGACAAAGACGAATGGACGGCAGAACGTCGTTCGGGGCTTCACGCGGCAAACGCGACGAGACGGGCGACCCGTCGGCTGGGCGGGGTGGCGCCGGCGTCGGTGGTGATGGATCGGCTCTCGGCGGCGGGTCCGAGACAAGATGGAGTGCCACAATTAAAATGTCTCTTGACAAATGAACTCGCGCGGCAGCAAAGTGCTCACATTTGTAATAAACGCTCTTGATGAATGGTCGCCGAGGAGCATCACAAAATGACTCCGAGCCGCAAACACGACCAAGTCATTTGGACGAGAAAGCGACGCCTTGATTGCACTCCGGTATCCCGCTGTACACCCGTATGCTTTATTTTCCTCGCACGCTGCGGCGACGTGGCTCGCTGGCGAGCGCGTCTGCCTCACAAAACACGTTAGCGTGTTCGCTTCATCAAGTCGTTTGAGAGCCTTTCAGATATTTTTCAAAAGGCCTGCAGACGATTGTCAAATGTAGCAAGTGAAACAAGACGATGCTTTCACCCCAAAAAAAACATTTAATTCTATCCTTTTCCGTTCTCCGGTTGTTGTTTGTTCCGTGTTTTTGTTTTTTTTAAGCTTGTCGAGATCTGCAGTCGGATTAACTAATGACCAGTCATTCGTTGTTTGTCTGGACTATGACGATGACCTCTTTAACTGTCTGAAACATGAGTTTTGTTCGGAGCCTTCTCTGCCTCTTCTGAATGTCTTCCAGTTGAGCTCAGTGCTGCCCCACCTGTTGTGGCACAACGTGGTACTACACCATGGGACCATCAGCCACTTGCTGACGTATCTGCAAAAAAAATTCAGTGTTCAATTCGTTTTTGTTTTTATTTTACTTTGCACAATTTGAAATGTCATTCGAAAGAGAATAAAACTTTTTTTTTTCTTTCAAGGCACGGCAAACATGTCATCACCGCAGATGTGCGACACCAAGATTTAGTGAGCTATTCGACCGCGCGAGGTAAACCGTGGCCCCATCCAAGAATAGCAACGTTTCTGAAGAAAGTTTCATGCTACGCGCCACATGAAAGTTATTCAAAATGAACTCACAGCCAGCTTAGCGTCGCCTTCAAGTGCAGCTGACGACTTACAAACCCTGACGTGCCGACGCTGTTGAGCAAAAAAAAACACAATAGCCGGATGAAATGAATATTTCAATTGGCTACTACTTTCCCACGACATAGTTTACATTGTGAATGAAATCCGTCCTTTTGATTTAAACGATGAATTTTTTAATTGTTTTTGTTGCAAGGGGAACAAATGCAAAACGGGGCTTTTTGAACGTACCATGTGCAATGCTGTCGATGTCAAAAGGGTTTTGTGGCTCCCGGTGTTGTTGTTGTTGTTTGTTTTTTTTTTTGTGGTAGGCGGCCAAAATGGTTCTTTTGAGTATTTCATGTTGCTGAGCCCTGCACTCCGCTGAAATTGCCCCAGCGAAAACCTTCAAAACGAGCGCTTCCAAATCGGCGATCACCGAATGCCTCTTTCGACTTAAGTAGCGTTGAAAAGAGCGTGACGGCGTCCCGCATGCTAGCGAGGGTTTGAAGCAGCCTGGCGTCCTCCTTTGTCTTCCCTCCTCCATCAAGCGGCGACGAAGCAGCTCGTCGGGGCGCAGGAGGCCCCCTCCAAATTGGCCTTTGCTGGCGGCGCGCATCCGTCTGCGGTCGCAGCCTGAGTGCTTCCCTGCGATAATAACGCGGGCCGGCCGCGCGTCGGGGGCCGCGGGACGCACTCGGCGGATGGCGAGATAAGGAGCGGCCCAGAAAAGCGCCCCACCGCCTGGCGCCGCTCGACAATCAATTGATAAGGTGCCCGCGGAATATCACACGTGCGCATTAGTCATGAACAATTTAACGCACTTTTCCCTGGGAACCGGGTCTGGTTTTCCTCTTTTGCGCGCGGTCGTCATCGCCACGGGGAACCTGCGTGTGCGCTTGGAGACTCTATTCAGCCACTTTTCTTACCCCTCTCGTGGCGATTGTTTTGATTTTTCTGGCATTGAACAAATCCGTCTTTTTGTGGTGGTGGTTGTTTTAAAGTGTTCGAGAAACACGTTTGTGTTGAGATATTTTCCCAAGCCCTCCTTGTGCTTTTTTTTTTTTTTAAAAGATGAACAACAAATTCACGCCAATTTTGTGATGTCATTGGAGAGCGCGAGACTCCTCCCAGGGCGGGAAGCCACCAATGTCTCATTGAACCTTATCGCCCTCCCTACAGTCTCAAGATGCGATTGTATTTTCCCTGGTGGAGGCGGCACTTCATTCGTAATTCATGTGGCCAATCAGTGCTTCATCTAACATTTGCTTGCTCATCAGACGCTCAAGCTGCACTTCATTCTTGGCTTTGACATGACAGCCTTTCACCCAGCGTAATGACAACAGCGCATTTTGAATCTCGCTTCATTACCGCAAATAAATAAAGTAGGCGTGCAGGTTATGCGCTGAAATATTCATGTGACGACACATGTCATATGAATATGATGTATGTATTACACACGAGTGCGCGGCGTTGCCCTCTGGGCGTCGCCGCATTGGCACGCGACCGTTGCATCGCGCCGTCCCTCCGGGAAATTAACATGTAGCCTGTCGACGCTTTGATTTTCCGTTTATTGGATGCATCACGTAACGAGACATGGCACTGCACAACGAAAGCATATGGAAAAAAAAAAAAAAACAGTTTGAAACATTTATCACGAACATGGGAAGCCTTCTTAGCTGGAACATTATTCCCCTTACGAATTAGCGGATGGAGTGGATATCGCCGTCCCGTCGTCTCTGTGCGCCCTGACATTGGCTGGCAACCAGTCATTCGGTTGTCCTTTTGTGTATTTCACTGATTGGCAATCACTGTTTGTCTATACGTATTCTGACATTAGCTGCTGACCAATCCGGTGTGTCCCTCCCTTCTCTCATCCAAAGTCAACTGGGATAGAGTCGCGTTCACTCTTGACCCAAACGAGGACAAGCGTTCGAGAAAATGGATGCATGCTATTTTCCGGTGCTTCTTTTTGAGGGGGAAATCGTTTGACAGCATCTCGCTGCATTGGCGTGCAATTTCCGAGGGACTCGATGTCCCGCGGACGCGCGAGGCTCACTCGGGCTCCCGGGCTCGGCCGAGGCGAAATCTCATCGCCGGAGGCGCGGCTCCGCTTTCATTAAGGAAGGCTGGAAAAAAAAACTCGCTGTGACATTTGGCCGCGTCCCGATCGGGAAGCCGTGACGAGCAATTATCACGTGGCGGGATGTGAGGCCGCAGCGTAGCTGCGTGATGCGATCGGACTCGTTGGCGGCAGTTGGAATTGGTCAGGACGCTTTGGGCCACGAGCATTCTTGGGGGGGGGGGATGCACCTGATTCCTCAGATCGAAGCAAAAGCATTTTTTTTCCCGTCCCCTTGGGGGTGATATAATAGAACACATCATGCTCGTTAGTGTCATTTTAACACTTATTGTGTTGCTGATTTTCCCGCCGTTTTTCTCACCTTCTTCTCTTCTCCTAGCCGTATTTGTCTACGTGTCAAAAAAAGTATTGTCTGTGCAAGTGCGTTTGAATTCCTGACATCTTCTGCTAAGCTTACTCGACATGCTGTGCGCATGTTCATGAGGGGAAGAGAATTGATGACCGGGCATTCTGTGAATGGAACCACATAAATATTTTATTCGTCTCATCGCTAATCGTACCGATTAACAGTCTGAGCAGACAGGAAAATTGCAGTCAACCTTTCATTTTATTTCATGTTTTTCTTTTTTTTTTTTTTTTAATCTGGCAATCTGCTTAAGTAACCACACGTTTGAAGCACATGCTAAGCTAAGGCTACTAATGTGGCTTTAGGAACATGCACGGGTCATTAGCATTGCTGCGTTAGCATCGCTGTGACTTCATGAGCACGCTAAGCTAATATGTAGCCAATTACGTGATTATTGTGACAATCGGAAAATATAATTAGCAAAAGCCTGAACACCATTCAAAGTCAATTTACATCAAGAAATGACAAAAGTGTCAAGTGTGTTTGTTTTGGGGTTTTTTTTTGTTCCCCGTCCCCTGACGTAGTTGGTGCCCGAGTCTGGCCAAAAAAATAATTGTGGCCATCTTAAGCAACAATTTCAAGCACCAGAGCTCGAGCCAATGTCGGTGGTGGAAAAAGAAAGAACTGGTGCTAAATTGGGCACAGGTAGCGCTACCCATGGATGTGGATGCTAGCGTTACTGTTAGCAAACTCTCCCTATAATATTGATTGCGGATCACTGGCAAACAAAATATTGCAGTATTGTAACTTCGTGTGTGTGTGCGCGTGCGTGTGTCTTTCTATGCACGTCGCGTCACGCCGTAATTAGCGCGAATAAGATGTCGGCCGACGATAAAGACATCATAATGACAAAGGCGTGTTGGAGATATGAAACATTCCCGCAGCCATACGTGAATCAACACGGATGGCGATGTAATCTCACGATGGCAAACGCCAACGGGCTTTTCTATTCGATGCGCCGTTTGCAATGTGGCGGGACGGCAGACGACGGGGACCCGTACGCCGGCGAACACGGCGAATGAAATTTGACACCTGCCAATGAGTTGCCAAAATCTGCCCGGTTTCACTTTCCATGGACATTTTCCAGGAGATTTCCAGCATGCCTTTGAAACCACACACCCGCGCGCACCCGTTCATCGGGAGCAGATGGCCGCCTTCATCAGTGGTCATGTGACCTGAGCGCCACCTGGCCCGCCTAAGGTGGCAGCATGGCGCATGCACACACACACACACACACACACACACACACACACACACACACACACACACACACACACACACACACACATGCTTGTATGTGGCATCCTTGAAATACACCATGCAGTGAAGTATCTTGACATAGGAGTTCGATGTATGTGACCAAGCTCATAACTCAATGCAATCATATCATGAATTGAGTTTTCCCATATGACAGTACCCCCTTGTGTGTGTGTGTGTGTGTGTGTGTGTGTGTGTGTGTGTGTGTGTGTGTGTGTGTGTGTGTGCGTGCGCTCGCGCGCACCATTTATCTCTCTGCAGAAGCCAAAAGGGTGAAAATTAGACAAATAAAAAAAAAAATCTTAAAGTAAATATATTTCATAACAGAAAACTCTATAATATGGCCATTAAAATGTCAGATGAGGCAACGTTCTGATGAAATATGTTCTTAGTAGTACAATTTTACTCCAAAGAAATACTCCGATGATTTTAATAATGCCGTACTTTTAAAAATAGTTTCTTTTCCCCAGATTTTATCAAATAAAAAAAGGCACTGTTTATTTCTTTCAATGACCAAAGGTCTTTTTTTTTTTCAGCAGAATAACTTGGTCTCTCTGTCTCTCTTTCTCTCTCTCTCTCTCTGTCGTGCTGTTAGTATCTGCGCTGTGGTATTTGCGTGTTGGATGCGTGTCCTGTACTTGTACATCTGTACTGTGAGTCTTTCCACCACTGTGCCGCCCCGTTCTCAGTTCCATTCAGGAAAAAAAAAAAAAAAAACAGGATGTTAATCCTCTTCAGTCCATTGGAGTAATGTGTGGTCAGTCCACACTGTTTTGTGTATCATGTTCCATGTTAGTGCTTTGGGTTCGACGTACACGTTAAGATTAATATCGGTTCATGTAATTCTAAAAGTGAACACAAAAAGACCCCCCGGATATGCGTATGACCACGTACGCGCGATCAATGAGTGTACATATGTCAAAGGCCGCTGATGATGTTTGACGAGCTGTCGTCAGCCAGCTGCCAACTCATCAAAGTCAGCGTGATTTATGGACATGAGCTGGCTTACGTCGGTCTCCTATTTGCCGTTGATAAATGAAAGGTATGGCGTCTATCTCGTCACTTTGGCTTCCGGGTTCCATCTGTCGTCTCGTCAAACGTCGCGTCCGATGTGACGATCCGACAGCGGAGAATTCCCAGGTCACGCCGCCGAGAAAGTGAGTCGCTTCATTTTGCAGAGTCGCGTAGGCGGGAGGAGGCGGGGCAGGGAGGAGTTCTCGCTGTGCTTTTAAGGACAAAAAAAAAAAAAAAAAAAAGATACTGTAAAAGCTTCAACATTTCGCTCATCCTCGTTTGTTGTCTTCAGTTGGTCATTCGGAGCCCACTTCCCGGCTGCCGGTAGCGCTCGCGCTTTGTCTTCGGAGTGCTGAGAGCACTTGGACGTTCAGAGATGTGCTTTTAACTCCCGCCGCCACTCTCACCAACCAACAACCCCCCCTACCCCGAAAAAAAATAAATAAGAGCTTTGCTCTGTTTAAAGTGATGCTCGGCCACCAGGAGGACTCGGACGTCAAAGTCGTTATGAGGTATCAACCGATGACGTCACTCAGATTTTGACTCACGACCGAGGCGACTCTCCATCTCGTATTCATTCATTCAACTCATCACAGCTTGTCGAATGCAATGTGTCCGTGGAAAAAAAAAAAAAAAGCCATCTATTTTTAGATTATTTTGTCCCTTTAGGGCCACCGTAGCTTCACTTAACTCGCATGCGTGGTAGAATTCAAACCCGATAACCACTTGAAATTTGGTGGGCATTTCTATCATGAGGACCCTAGTAACACAAAAAAAAAATGGCTCCCAAAAAGACACAGGAAGTCGGCCATTTTTGTTCGAAGCTATCATTTCAAAAGCGTTTTGGCCACTGATGCAAATTTGCAAATTGCGCCCAATCCAGTTTCCACGTAGCAACATGGCGGACAGATCCATCGCGACTCGAACTCAAGAAACCACAAGAAGGCGGCCATTTTATTTGTAGGCGACATTTTAAGGCAGTTCACACAAATTCCAAAATTCAGCCCCAAGCAACGTGAAATGTGATCAGCGTGTCCATGTTGAGGTGATTGACAAAAATGTCTCCGTAATGCTTGCCTGAAAAATATCCAGTCAGCCATTTTGGTTGGAAAAGGCCAATTTGAGGGCCGTTCGTATGAATTTGAAAATTCAGCCCCTTGAGCCGGTTTGATTCAGCAACATGAAATTTGGTGAATGAGGACTCATCCTTGAGATTTTGCCCCCAAATTTGAAGCATATCAACTAGCCTGGATGACGCAAAACCGCTTTCATCGTTGCGGGCGGGCCAAGCGCTGCGGCGAAGTCCGATGACTCGCGATCAAATGGGAAACTCATCAATCTACACTACAAAGGCAGACCTTGAGAACGACAAATCAGAAGCACGTTCACCTTATAGCTAAGTCCCACATTGTTTTTTTTTTCCCCCCCCTCCGTCAAAATTGCTCGAAGACCCCTAAAAAAAAAAAAAACCCTGAAATCAAAAGTGCTTCGCATACATTAAGGTCATGAGTGGGCACCTCAGGATGTGCACCAGATGTCCGCCGCTGGTCTTCTGGCTGACCTCCAACGATGAGCTCATGCGTGCACGTTTACACACACACACACACACACACACACACACACACACACACACACACACACAGATACAGAACCCCTCCCATTTTCTTCGCCGCCTGTGGCGATGTATTTGGAGCTGACCATCTGCTCTGCTCACTTGACAGGTGTTTAAAAAAAAAAAAACATTTAAAAAAAAACATTTTCGGAGCTGGCCTCTGTCTGGTCTTGGAATGTTTCAGGATACTTTCATACTTCAGCATTCTCCGCCACACGCACAGGCTATTGAACCCAAGTGTGTGAAAAGCTAACGTAGCAGCCTACCTCGCCACTTGGCCCTCCTTCTTGTCAAACAAGGCAACCAGATGGACCGACGATGCAGAGCGGAAGGCACACAAGAATCAAAGTCATTTGTTCAACAACGGCAAGCCAAAAAAAAAAAAAAAAAAAAAAAAAGCTGCCCGGCGTACAGGCTGAGAATTCAATCCAGCTGGAGAACAGCAAATAGCGAAAACAAGCACCTACCAAATGCTAGCTTGTTACTACCGCGAGAAGCTCATGCAGCAGCCAACGTCTTGTGACGATGCTCAAAAGTCGCCGACGGATGAACTCGCGTGCACCTGAGCAGTTACGCAAATGCCGGTTATTTGTGAAAAAACAGTTTTGCCTCTGCCTCAAGGCTCGATCTCGAGCAGCACGATGGAACATCCGACATTTCGGACACGTATGTGTACGTTTCATGAAGATAACCACCACGGCGATTCACCAATGTCCGGGATTTTCCAAATCTGTGTTATTTAAGAGCACGGAATTGAAATGTAAGCGTTGACAAAATGAAATGTGTCCCCGTACGTACGTTTTCGAATGTCACAAAGTGCTGATGCTCGCCTTCAATGACGGGTTCAGAACAAAAGCGGATGTACGGACTGCCGACGTGGCCGACGTGCGTTCATCTCCGAAGTCGCTCTCTTTATCTTTTCCTCCAACAAATGTTCCGTCTTCTCACCCTCATTCAAATTTGATGCCGGTAAAAAGATGAAATGAGACTTTCACCCTCCATCTGGATCGTTACAGCCAAACACTGCACAGTAATTCACAATGATTCATATTTTCTTGGAGGTCGGTTAGCATCCCTATCTCCGACACTCCATAAGCAGCGGAAAAAAACAACGTGCGCACCTCCAGCATGGCGGCCGTGGGCGTGTCCAGTCGACGTACAGGCTGCAAGGCCTATCAAGGTACACAGAAAAGGACAAGTCCATTTTTTTGTCAACCTGGCTTGGAAAAAAAAGTGTTGCTAGCCTAACACAAGAGGCTTTCTTTCAAGGTGTGTGTGTGTGTGTGTGTGTGTGTGTGTGTGTGTGTGTACTGCCCATCTGGAATTCTGGTAACAAGCAGATTTGGCTCTGATTCGAGATCTTTCATCTTATTTCCGTTTGAATCTTTGTGGTGACGTCGTTTCATTTCCCACTCTGCCGAGTCATTTTTCAACATGTCCCTTTTCCAAACCTGCACGTGGACGACTTTCCCTACCGACGGCTGATTTCCGTGCCCCCCGGAACATCCTGTTCCCACCCACTGCAGGAACGGCCAACCTTTGACGCCGACGTTCGGCAAACGGCTTATCTGCAAAGCCTTGTGCTGTGTTGCGCTGGGCTGGCCGGCGCTAATGGCACCGAAATATGCCATTTATTCCTCTTCCCGTGGAGGTTCGTGCCG
>NW_017842054.1:1424137-1430230 GCF_001891065.2 Hippocampus comes | reverse complement strand
AAACGGTTGCTGACAGGTTTTCGAAATACTGTAAAGAACGTTTCGTCGACATTGTGACATTTTGTCATGGAGAAATTTTGGCAAGCCGCACCGCCACGAGGCTTGAGCCAATCAGGATGCAGAACTCAATGCACTGTCCTGTTGTCGCGAGGGAATACGGGAGTTCCGAGTCATTCCAGGTGCTTTTGGGTGGTTACGAATCCAATTCCAGATGATTCAATACGGCTCTCGATCATTCTGTCTCGTGACACATAATTCTGGGTGCTTCGAAATCGTTGAGGATAGTTGAGAATCCTTGTGAATAGAATAGTTCTGGGTCTTTGGGACGGTTCTTCTGGATAGTTCTGCTTCCTTCTGAAGAGCTCTGGATCCTTCCGGCTGGTTTGGACTATGAGAAGTACATGAAAAAAAAAAAAAATCCAAAACATGAGATGACTGGCAGATTGAGGATGACATCACGAGTCACATATTAAAAGTTTGCCTAGCAGCGAGCCACGTTCGAAACTCAGGCGTCGCTGTTTAATTAGCGGCGAAAACTTCACACCTTTTGAGCTCGTTAGCGAGCTATTTGGCAGCGCGCGTTTGTGTGTGCGCGCGCGTCGCTGCGCCGCGCCACGGAGGAGGAACAAGTCTGAATATTCTATTGTGTTTCCTTTAATTATGCAACGTACAAGTTGGAGAAAATGAGCTGCGATTATTTTCCCAGTCAAATAAACCACTTCGGATTAGTTTCAAAATATCAACCCTGGAAATGTTTGGGATTGTGAGCGTATTGATTCCAAATAATAAGATGAGACGGAAAAGCGCACCTTGGGATTCTCGTGAGGTGCGCTTTGTTCGGAAGCTTTGGAAAATGGAAGGCGGGACAGGCGAGCGTCTGTTGGTCTTTTGTCTCGCGAGTCGGTCGGCAGCGTTTGACAACGGCCGCGCAAACGTTCCCTTTTCGTAGAAGCTCGCGTCGTGTGACCTTGATTCTTAATTCCTCGCCGCGTTTCCGCCACGGTATATCATTCGGCGAAAGTCTATTTTGTCTCAACACAGCACAATTGTTCGGTATTTAGACTACTGGATCATCACGACAATATGCAAGACCAGCACACAAACGACTTCCTGTTTGATTATATTTATCGGGGATCACATGCTCTCTTGAGTGGGGGCGGGGAAAGCGCAGTCAATCCTGCTTGTGTGTTTACTGGATACCAACAGTACATCAATAGGTCAAATGAGGCCACCATTGATCAAACATTGCGAAGCTGTCGGTTAGTAAACTAATTAGCTATTTCAGCAACGACAAGGCTGAGGCAATGAACGACACAGAGCTTAGCCAGTGTTACCCGGAAAAGACTTTCACACTAACAATCATAACCAGATAATGGCTCTGGAGTCATCTTTTGTTTACCAGGCTGTAAAGAAAGGGGCAATGACTGTCTAAAAATAACCTCTGACAAGCTCAGGTGTTCATCACAAGTTTATTCCGAACCATTGGGTCCACCTGGAAATGGGTTCTTTGATATCATTTCTGGAAAATGACTTGCCTTAACCAACGGCCATCCATTCATTTTCAATGGCGCTTATTCCTATTGGGGTCATTGCTGTCTGTGCTGGAGCCTTTCCCAGCCCACTTCAGGCGAGAGCCAGAGCACATCGACGAACACAGACAATCAACCATTCACGCTCACATTTTCCAGGAAACATAATTAACCCTTTCATGCACCCTGTCACCTGATAACACGATAATCTGTCCATTGGAGGTACCACTGTCCCTGAAAGGGTTAAACAATGGAAATGACAAAAACAACATTCAGAAGAAAAACTACACATTCTTGGCCCTGTAAGCACATTAAAACGGTTGTGACAAAGCTCGAGTTTAGAAAACTAAAATGTACACAAACCGCCTGATTTCGTTTGTCTTTGCCTTTGGATCAGAACAGTCACAAATCTCGTGCATACTGTTAGAACCGTAAATTTAATTTCCAGCGAATCATTTCAAATACATCGCTTCTCTGCAACATCATCAAGCTATGTATTTCCGAATAGTATTTGCAAGAAAGATCCCGAGGGACAGAAATTATATGTTCAAAGCATCATCGCTGACTTCATTGCACAAATGAATGACTCAGTACATCCACACTTGGCAATGACGGTGTAGTTCATTGCTTGGGGTTAGACATGATGCAGAAATCTTGGTGCCCATTTAAATGAGTAATTAGTGATGTGTGTGTGTGTGTGTGTGTGTGTGTGTGTACTGCCCATCTGGAATTCTGGTAACAAGCAGATTTGGCTCTGATTCGAGATCTTTCATCTTATTTCCGTTTGAATCTTTGTGGTGACGTCGTTTCATTTCCCACTCTGCCGACTCATTTTTCAACATGTCCCTTTTCCAAACCTGCACGTGGACGACTTTCCCTACCGACGGCTGATTTCCGTGCCCCCCGGAACATCCTGTTCCCACCCACTGCAGGAACGGCCAACCTTTGACGCCGACGTTCGGCAAACGGCTTATCTGCAAAGCCTTGTGCTGTGTTGCGCTGGGCTGGCCGGCGCTAATGGCACCGAAATATGCCATTTATTCCTCTTCCCGTGGAGGTTCGTGTCGGGTTGGGGGGGGAATGCGGCACGCCTGCCGCTCGAAAAAAAAGGGAACAAGCGATTGATGTTAGAAGAAAGGCAGCGAGCGACACTGACGAAGGGGAGAAGGAAGGGAGGGATTTGCTCCACGTTATCTCCGGAAACCGAAACGCCCGTGGATTCGCGCGCGCAAGCTGGCGAGCCCATTCAAAGCCTTTCAGGTGAGAAACAAAATGGAGGCTTAGACGAATAAACACGTGTTCGAGTGTGATGAACAAATAAATGACTGCAGAGGATCAATTCAACTTTCCGTTTGTTTGATTCTGCTTCAAACATGAACCTTCGCGCGCGGGAATTCGGCGACGGTCGAAAGGCGTCACACAGAGGACATAGGGGTCAGGCTATTTGCTGGCAAAGCTCAGAACAAACCTCGCTCCTTTCCAGAACGTTCTTTCATCCCACGCCACGTTATTTGGGCCACGTGGTCACCCTTCTCCTTCCGGACGCCACGGAATCGTTCTCGTTGGTTTTGAGGGCTTTTGAAAAAGAACCCGCGATGAGTAAAATCCATGAAGCGGTCATCTTTATTTTATTTTATTTTTACAATTATTACAAATACAATACAAGACCATATTGAAGGAAACTTTATTTCCAAAACAGGCGATTTGCTCGCAACCTGCTGCCTTTCATCAGGCTTTTTTTTTTTCTTCAAAGGTCCTATCCATAAGTGCTCTATAAATACGGTTGACTTGATTTGAGCGCCTTGTGTCTGAGACGCTTTTGACACTCATTGAAATATATTCAGCGCGCTGTTCACGCCACGCGTTAGCCGTCCACGAAACGCCTCGTGCTCCCGATGCCGTCGTTTGCTCACAAAAAGGCGACATTCGCCACGACAAGGCGACTGCTTTTCGTGTATCTTCCTCAACTCGCAGTCATCATTGTTGACCACCAAACGTTGGCTTTCGCTCTTCAATGTTCTCATTTGCTCTGGAGGACTTGACAGAGGATTACAGCAGAAGCTTGTCAGCTCGGCATTTCCACCCGACTCGCTGTTTGCTTTTCCCATCGTTAGCCCCCCCCCCCCACCCGCCGCCCCTCCCGTGGCCTTCCTGCCTACCTCGGGACGAACAAGGTGACTCAGAAAGCAATTAAAAAGCCAATCGCCGCCGCTCACCAGAGGAGCAGGAAGGAAGAAGAGGCAGAAGAAAGGGATTTAGACTGTCGCTTGCGCGCGCCGGTGTTTATTGGTTTTCCAAATCTTAGCTACTCATGCGTCACGGCGGCCGTTCAAAACGACCTTTTTTCCACCTTTCCGGTTACTTGGCAACACTTGCAAGCAGAGGCGATAAAAGATTTGAAGTGTGATTGGACTCGAGATGTTGACGTATTTTGCATTTGGATGCATAATAGAGCCATAAAACACGACACGGTATCCTGTCCCAAAATATATTCTTGCCACGAAAGGTGTCGTTTCCCACAGAAATGAGACGTTGCCATTGCAAAAAAAAAAAAATTTAAGGCAACATGCATACATTGTTAAATACGAAAGTACAACCGAACTCCGTTTTGCTCCCGCCACCTTTTCCAAAACATAGGCTAGCATGAATGCATGCTAGCCTATGTTTTTAAGCTAGCATACATTTGACCACGCCTGCGTCCAATAATACAATGCGTCTTGTGTCTGTGTTCAAGACAGAAATAGCAGCCGTAACTGACCCTACGCCAGGGGTGTCAAACTCATTTTTTGTCGCGGGCCACTTCAGAGTTACCCCGGAGGCCGGTGCAAAATTGCAACGTTATTTATCACCCGTGACAATTTGACATTTCGGTCCAGATTTCAGCAAGAATCGTGATTGTTGACACACATGATTTGCTCCCGAGGGCCACATAAAATGACGCGGGGGGCCGGATCTGGCCCCCGGGCCTTGACTTTGACACCTGTGCTGTAGATTATGTGAAAAAAAAAAAAGAAAAAACTCAAAGCAATTTTGCCTTATGACCTCGTATTTGTAAGAGGCTTGTTTTGAAAGGAGCCGCATTCGCGTTGCTTCCTAACTCGGCTGAATTTCTGACCCCGCCCGCCCCTCCCGTGGCCTTCCTGCCTACCTCGGGACGAACAAGGTGACTCAGAAAGCAATTAAAAAGCCAATCGCCGCCGCTCACCAGAGGAGCAGGAAGGAAGAAGAGGCAGAAGAAAGGGATTTAGCCTGGCGCTTGCGCGCGCCGCAGCCCGGCATGAAGTTTCAAAAAAAAAAAAAAAAAGCAGCCGCCTACATTATCTCGCTCATTAAAGGCGTTTGGGCGGGAGCGTTGCCCAGTGTTTGCGTGCGGGTGGGTGCATCCATACGTACATTATGTCAAGATTGTCGAGGAGTCCACGCTCGTTTGTTCCCACCCGTGGAAAATGTGCCGATTATGCAAATCCCGTCTGAATGGAAGAATGGGAATCGTGCTGGAGTGCGACTCGGGAGTAATACGCACGCCAACGAACAATCGCTCTTCCTTCGCCGTGCAGCGGCTCCCCGTGCTCCAAAACGCACCAATTGTAGCAAAGCGGTCCTAGCATTAAAAAAAAAAAAAAAAAAAAAAAGCATCAAAAATATAAACGGTTGCTGACAGGTTTTCGAAATACTGTAAAGAACGTTTCGTCGACATTGTGACATTTTGTCATGGAGAAATTTTGGCAAGCCGCACCGCCACGAGGCTTGAGCCAATCAGGATGCAGAACTCAATGCACTGTCCTGTTGTCGCGAGGGAATACGGGAGTTCCGAGTCATTCCAGGTGCTTTTGGGTGGTTACGAATCCAATTCCAGATGATTCAATACGGCTCTCGATCATTCTGTCTCGTGACACATAATTCTGGGTGCTTCGAAATCGTTGAGGATAGTTGAGAATCCTTGTGAATAGAATAGTTCTGGGTCTTTGGGACGGTTCTTCTGGATAGTTCTGCTTCCTTCTGAAGAGCTCTGGATCCTTCCGGCTGGTTTGGACTATGAGAAGTACATGAAAAAAAAAAAAAATCCAAAACATGAGATGACTGGCAGATTGAGGATGACATCACGAGTCACATATTAAAAGTTTGCCTAGCAGCGAGCCACGTTCGAAACTCAGGCGTCGCTGTTTAATTAGCGGCGAAAACTTCACACCTTTTGAGCTCGTTAGCGAGCTATTTGGCAGCGCGCGTTTGTGTGTGCGCGCGCGTCGCTGCGCCGCGCCACGGAGGAGGAACAAGTCTGAATATTCTATTGTGTTTCCTTTAATTATGCAACGTACAAGTTGGAGAAAATGAGCTGCGATTATTTTCCCAGTCAAATAAACCACTTCGGATTAGTTTCAAAATATCAACCCTGGAAATGTTTGGGATTGTGAGCGTATTGATTCCAAATAATAAGATGAGACGGAAAAGCGCACCTTGGGATTCTCGTGAGGTGCGCTTTGTTCGGAAGCTTTGGAAAATGGAAGGCGGGACAGGCGAGCGTCTGTTGGTCTTTTGTCTCGCGAGTCGGTCGGCAGCGTTTGAC
>NW_017842054.1:1419793-1423383 GCF_001891065.2 Hippocampus comes | reverse complement strand
TGTTTTGTCAAGGAGAAACTGCCAGCCGTAACTGACCCTACGCCAGGGGTGTCAAACTCATTTTTTGTCGCGGGCCACTTCAGAGTTACCCCGGAGGCCGGTGCAAAATCGCAACGTTATTTATCACCCGGTGCAGCGGCTCCCCCTGCTCCAAAACGCACCAATTGTAGCAAAGCCGTGTATCTTGGGGATTTTTTTTTTTTTTCCCTGCACCCTGAACTCACGTGTCTATTTCGGGGGCTATTTTTGTGTGATATTGCCAATTGGAAATTTGGTCCAAAACGACTTCGAGGAAAAAGTGAAACCGTGCACCATAACTTTAATTCTAAAAAAAAATAAATAAATAAAAGATCAAATCAAATCTCTTTGTTATGGACACACCGTGAAAGGACATCACGGCTCTGACAAAGGATGACAAATGGAGGATATACAGTACAGCGCTGTCGATCAATCAAAAAATTCCAGATGATTGCGATCCTATCAGAAGGCACTAAAATCGGACGAACGGTGCGTCCGTTGGCCCGCGTATGCCGCCGCCATGTTGCCTTTTTAAATTGAACCACAAAAACATGTTGCGGTTGTCAAGAAAGAAGCACATCGCCACAGACCGTTGCCCCGATAACGAGACAAGCGCTAAACCGGCTTTTGCGTGGAACTGGATGGCTCGGCTTTGCACTGATGCGGGGTGACGTTGCAAGTAACAAGCATGACCCTCCACGCGCACGCCCCCCGCGCGCACCCCCGCACACACACACACACACACACACACACACACACACACACACACACACACACACACACACGCGCGCGTGCGACTTGTCATGTTCTCGTCCCATCTGCCGTCGCAGCTTTCCTCCTCACATCCACCTCCTCTCAGTGCAGTCCCTGGAACGCAGAGTCCCGTGCCCCCGCGCCCCACCGCCCCCTCCGTGCGCACGCGCCCATCTTTGGAAATGCGTGTGTTTGTGTTGTTTATCTGTTTGATGTGTGATCAAAGAGCTTCTCGATTGGGGATGAACAGCCAAATACAATCAGCTCACTGAGGTTGCGTGTGCGCCTCCCCCTCCACCTCCCCCTCCTCCTCCTCCTCCTCCTCCTCGCCTCCATCTTGTTTATGAAGGTGTTGCAGTCCGAACACTTGTTGTTCGAAAGCATCCCTCTTAGTGTGTCAAGTGTGTGCTTCGGTTCCACGTGCACGCACGCACAAAGCAATATGGCAAAGTAGTGGCTGCATTTTGAGAAACAGTGTCACAGATGGTAAGGACGGGTATTTATATGGCACACAAAGTGTGCGTGCGCACGTACATGCCCATATAAGCGATTTCTTACATCACACGCAGCAAAGAAAGCTAACTTGAGAATAACTCCAGAGTTTCGAAACTCGCATTAGCGATGTGGACAAGCGGACGTTAGCCACGGCTGCTAGATTGGTAGCATTCGTAACCAAGTGTTTTGAACATAAAATGTGAATGGAGTTCAAATGTTGGCGTTTTTGGAACGTACACTTGCTTCTCGCAGTTCACTCATTGCAAGTTAGCTCATCGCTGATTTATTATTATTTTTTTTTTGAACTGTGTAGTAAAGTTAGTCAACGGCGTTTCTCCAGTCCGGTAAACAACACAAGCTAATTGACTATTGCTATCGCGATTTGCAACGAATCGTAATCCTCAACAGTTATTTAGACAAATGGAGGATGGAAATGATACACCCAAATGGTTAATGCGGTACCGTGTATCAAAAATCATCACCCCCAAATCATCTTTCCCCTTTGAAATGAATGGAAATGCCCTTAATCCGTTCCAGCCTCCCCCAAAATCCGCCATGTCTCTATTTAATGGCATAAATTTCACAATAGAATTTTACTCTATTAAAAAAAAAATGAAGTAATATTACTCTAAAATGTAATGTAAGACAATTAAATTAATCAAACAATTTTCAATTGAACGGCCATTGTGCCGCTCCTTCTGGTGTGCCCGCCTTATAAGGTAAAGACAGAGAAAATATATCTGAGTATTGGTGTGTGTACAGTGTGTGTTTTAGGCACCGGTGAGCGTGCTCAAAGATTATATGGAGTCGAACGGTGTTGCTGCAGCATTGTCTTTATCCTGCATCTGTTGGTTAGATAAACAGCTTGAACATGAAATTTAGCAGCACTGAGGCACGCACGCACACGCACACACACACACACACACACACACACACACACACACACACACACACACACACACACCGGGTTTAGCAGCAGATAGCAGTGCAGCTTATTATTGCCGCACTCTTGAAAGGAAGAGATTATGCAAATGGACTTTCCAAAGTTTCTTGCTGCCTGATTCTCTTCTTCTTTTTGTCACAATATCTGAGCATGTGTAACGAGCTGTTTCTCGTACTGTCGTGTGTGTGTGTGTGTGTGTGTGTGTGTGTGTGGGTGTGTGTGGGTGGGGTGGGTGGTGGGGTTTTTTGTGTGTGTGTGTGTGTGCGTGTGTGTGTGTGTGTGTGTGTGTGTGTGTGTGTGAATGATATACAAACGGTCTCCACGGTATTCCAGTCGTTAAAAGATGAAAGTTCACATTCAAGGATTTGCACATTTTCGTGTCTTCCACACCGATGCAAATGGCGACTGCTCGGGTAATCCAGCCAATGCCCGACAAGATGACCATTGCCTACCACACACACACACACACACACACACACACACACACACACACACACACACACACACACACACACACACACACACACACACGCATGTGATTGGTGATGGACGGTGGCGATGAATATTTGCGTCAATCTGACTTGCTCCATTTTTGGGGTGTTGAGGCAAATGGAAGGAAACGCTTCGACTGTGGGGATCTCATTTCCAATCTCAGTTCCTGAAATAGAGTAATGCTTCTTTTATCGCAGGCAGGAGATGAAATCTGTCAAGTAGCTACCAAGCATTTATTGTGTTCTTTATTTTGAACACAACCCCTGCATGCCTAGCGAACGGCGTGCGCGGCGCAGGTTTTATTTCGGGTGGAACGACCGTCGATACATTGGACACTCATGATGACTGTCAATGTGAATTGAAAGTAAGACGCGCTAATTGGCCTGGCTATCGCGTTCGTCACTCCGCCGCCCCGTGTTAGTTGAGGCAAGTGGCTGGTGGACGGAGATTGTGCTTGTGATGACTTGATTTTGTTTGCGTTTGTTTAATCAAGTGGTTGAAAGAGCACCAGCGGTGGGTTTCCAACGTCCTTCTGTTTATGACTGCATTTCGTCTACCTAGCGCTGGTAAGGCTCATTCAATTAGCGCACAATGTTTACGTTTCCAGAGATGAGCAGTTGCGTAACAGTACTGTACAAAAAAAAAAATCTGCAATATAGCAAGTGACATATTAAAAGAAAAAAATTCCTGTTTTGCCACATTTGGTCACTTTTGGCCCGTGAATTTTCAATTTTTAAAAATTCCATGTCATAGTTTATCCCATAAGAGCCCACGGTGACACCAGTGTAACAAACAGTTTGAACTCCCCAGTATCTTTTTTCAAAACTTTTTGTCTGATTTTAACCCATCAAAACCTTTTGGAAAAATGGGTCTGGGCTCTTATGGGTTA
>NW_017842054.1:1412205-1419783 GCF_001891065.2 Hippocampus comes | reverse complement strand
GTGTGTCCTTGTCCCGACTTTGTATTGCTACCAAACAAGTAAGATGCTCTGTGTATGGTTCAGGGCGAGGCCATCCGGCTTTGATAGAAAATTGCAGTGCAACCTTGACTCATGAGTGCCCCAAATTAACTTTGGTGTTTTTCATGTTAGCAGCTGCCTCTTCACTCAGGTTTTTTTTTTTTTTTTTGTGTGTTGCCCACCAAAAATTTGAGCTCGCAGATAAGCCGCCGCTCAAGCGATTTGACTTTGATGTCCTCGCATGTGGGCAAGGAGAGCCACCGTCGCTGATGCATTTCCAGCCACGTCCTTAAAAACTCACGGGCAGTCGCTTGCACGCAGACCAACAGATGTCAATGGCGAGGTAACGCCCCTTAAAGGCACACATCCAACACACAAATAACTGCAACGTGTACAGTCGTGACACTTTATGAACACAGGTTCATTCCTTTGCCGGCTCTTTTTCAATGTTTTGTCATTGTTGAATATTTTTGATTTCAATTTCAATTTTTGATTTCGCAAGGCAAAACGCTACGATTGCCGTTTTGGGGGAGGCGGGGCCGGAACAGATCATGGTGATTCATTTCAATGTCATTCCGTTGGGAAAATTGATTGGAGCAAATTGAGTTTTGAATTCAATCGGAACATAGATGAACAAATGAAACCTGTAAGTGAAGGCCGCGCTGAAATGGATCAAATGGATGAATGGCCTCGCCCCAGCGCGGACACTGCGCGCGTGTGCCCTCGAACGCACACACTCCACGCCGCACTCCGCCGGCCTCTCTTCACTGAGCATCAGTTGCTCAGTGTGGTGTGTGCAGCAAGTATGATGATGATGACGATGAGGATGATGATGATGCTCGGCTGGTGTCGCTACTGGAGCGTGTGTGCGGCTGCACCGATTTGTCCGGCTCATTCATGGCCGTGTGTGTGTGTGTGTGTGTGCACGCGTGCATGCCAAAGTCTGCCATCCGTCCACTCCAAGGACCAGGCCTCGCCTCTGCGCTTAACTTGAACCCGAATCAAATTTGTGGAGCGAAAACGGAGAGAGGAGGGAGTCCGCTGGCCAAACTGAAAATGTAACCAAGTAGAAATATCTCCAATCAAGGCAATCTTGGCTCGTTCTTTGTCTGCCAAGGTTTTTCGTCTCATTGGCCACTTTTTGTGTAAGAGCTCTTCATGTGCTTCCAGACCCTTTTTTTTTTGTTCTTTCCCAAATCTAAAAAAGCTGTTAAAATGCAAAAAAAAAAAAAAAAAAAGAAATTCTGCGTCCTACTGAGAATCCCTGCAAGAAATGCTTGGAGACGGCGTAACTTGCACAGTTTGTCGTTGGCACCGAGCCGTGCGTCATCTCGGCGGTCTGGCAAACGGCATGTTGATCCCATCCAGACTACTGACACAAGAAGGTGGTTTAAAAAAAGAGAAAGAAAGAAAGAAAGAGAGAGAGAGCAGGGTTTTTGCTGGCTGAAATTGAGGCACAGGTGGTACTGTCCCCACCAGTCGATTATGAAAACTTGCACAGTCAAGGCAGAATCCACAAATGATTTTTTTTTTTGGCACTTGTTATCGATATGAAGCATTTTGGGGGCAGGGGTTGTTTATTGACACCAAAGTATTTTCCGTCGTGTACCTTGTGCGTCTGTGTGAGTGTGGCCATTGTTGCTGTTTGCAGCAAAACCTCAAATGCAACCCAAAATATTTCAAATCAAGGCCAAGGCCCGCCAAGAGATTTTTTCTTTTTTGTGCGGTATCGTATCAGCCGTTTTCTATTTTTCCACCAAAACCTTGCGAAGCTCTTATCGCTTGCTACTGAGATTCAACGATTGATCAAGAGTGAGTTTAGCGTCAACTCAATGCCGTACGTGGAGGCGGTGTTGTTTTTCGTGATGTCACATTTTAAGAAATCCTGCCGAGACAAATGTTTCTGCAGATGATTTTTTTTTTTTTAATAAGCGCTTTATTCCTCATCTGCGAATCTTCTCACTCGGCCATTTCATTCTGACGGCATTGCATCGATTGCAACTGGACTGGTTTGATTGGAGCTTACGCCGCCCCCCCCCCCCGCCCTCTCAGCCCCTCCTCCCAATTGCATTTTTTTAAGGGCACGATCGAGCGGCGCGAGCACTGAGGGAGGATGAAGAGGAGAACAAAAAAAGATGCACAGGAAACACGGCGCCTTCGCACTCAGCAGCGGAAATTAATTATTTCGCATGCGTGCTCAGAGGCAAAAACACAACACACACACACACAACCGCTGCCAGCCGAGCGTCATAAAATGTCAGCATGGAGGCTGCGGCGGCGGCAAAGGTTAGGAGTCGTCCTCAAGGAGAAATTTCCCGCGGCCCGCCCGGTAATTTGGCGAGGTGACGAGGAGGGAGCGCGCTGCGGGAGAGCGAGACGAGCGGGGGCCCGCAGGAGATCGCGATGTGAGAAAACCCCCCCGAAGGAAGGAAGCTCACAAGTGAGAAGAAGTGAGACAAGTAAGAGAACCGGAATAGTTCTTCACGGGAGCCACAAATAGAACACGTGGCGGCGGTGCCAAAATACGCCGGCTGCTTCTTTTGGCCTTGCCGTGAGCTCACGAAGGCCAGATGCCGCCTCCATGCAAGCCCTTCCCTCAAACCTTGACTTTTCTGTGGGTCTACTCACGATAGACCCGCCTCCCAAATTTCAAATGAAGCGGCGTCAAGAAGGGCTTCACAATTTGGACAAAATAGACGTGATTGATTCCAGTTTGGTGTCTTCTTGGTTTCATTTCAAATCCGTTGTCGGCAGACCAAAGAGGGGGGGGGCCGTGAGATTGGCCCTGCACATACTTCGGGTCTTGTCGTAATCTCCACATGGATTGGAAGGATTAATAACACGGAGGCCAAAAAGCGCTCATTGATCATCAATAAAACAGCTCTGGGCATTTTACTCAATACACAGCCCAGTAAAAAATAAATAAAATTTAAAAACAAAAAAGAATGTCCCTCGGCAATGATTTCTTTGGGGAAAGTCAGAATTAATGAATTCAATTCTCGGCGTGTTTGCACTCAGCGTATTTAATAAAAAAACGAAATCTTGCACTTCATAACTCGGCCCCTGTGCACATTCAACACCCCGTTCAAGTGAATTCAGAGATTCGACCTGCTAAATACACGGCACATGTTTGAAAGTCATTGCCGACAACACATGAAAAGACTGAATTATGGAGCTGATTTCTTTCTTTTTTTTTTGTAGTCGCGCCTTTTGTGTCCAGACCGTTTGTGTCCCTGAGCGAGACCCCCCGCCGCCCGAGACTTTTTGGTTGGCAGGGCAAAGTTGATTTCATTCTGTGACCAAGCCCAGCCCTTCCATTTTCCAATCCGTACCGCCAATCTCGGCCGAGCTCGGCGCTATTTCGCCCGACCGCATCACCGCCGGAGGATGATGCCAAAAAGCGCTCCAAGGAAAAGGACAAATTATTCATCCCATCTGCGGGTGAACAAGTTGTGACTTCTTTATCTGTGTGCGGCGCTTTGCTTATCCCAACTCTTTTCTCAGTTTTGCACATTGTCCAAGTGTAGTGTTATTTCATGCCGCGTTACATCGCTGTCCCGCGTTAGGCGGCGCAAGGGGGAACCTCCGGCGGCCGTCTTCTCAGCGCTCGCATTCCGCGGCGACGCTAACAGGCGCGCTACATAATAGATGGCTCCGGAAATACGCAGGAAACAAAAACCCGTTAGCGCGCGCACACGCGCGCTCATCTATTATTACCGCACTGCGCAGGGTGCGGTGAAATTAATCCGCTGCGGTGCGCTGCCGGCAAAGGGAAAGTCGTGGTGGGGAAAAATCAGTCGCGTGGCCAGAAGTCAATCAAAAGTGGATCCGCTAACGCACGGCATCTCCCCGGCGCGGGAGCCTCGAGTGGCATCCATCCGACCGTCCGCTAATCTCAAGCGCTTCTATTCACCCAAGGTCACGGGGGGTCTCAGATATCGTCGGCGTCAATCGCAGGGCACACATCGACCAACAAACATCCGCGCTGATAATCGCACCTCATTTAAGGCATGAGCCACTAGCCTGCCATGCATGTTTTTGGAATGTGGGAGCAAGCCGAAGTGCCCGTAGAAAACCCACGCAAGCGCGGGGAGACCATGCAAACTCCACACAGGGGGGCCGCAGCCCGGATTCTAACCCTCCCCCTCGAACGCTGTGAGGTGGGCATGCTAACCGTCGCCCAGCGTGTCATTCGATCTCCAAGCGTTTGACAGCGGCTTGCAAAACGGCTCTAAAAACGCGACCATGAACATTCACGTGAGCGTTACCCACATTTCACCTCCAGCTTGACGAAGAAATGAAAGGTGCTCGGCTAACGTTGCTCAATGGACGGATACGAAACAAAAGGTGGAGGAAATATGTCATTTTTTTTGTTTCCATCAACGTAGGAATGTTGTCACAATAAGAAGTGAGTGTGTGAGAGTAACCGTGAAGCAATCGTAGTTGACAAAATGGCATGTCAAGTTGGCCTTGTGCGGCAGAACAAGAAACGTTTGGGGGGGGTGAAATGGTACAGGCGTGCGTCATATTTGCTGATACACCTGAAATGAAAAAGCCGCTTAAAAGTGCATTAAAGATTCACAACGGCGTGTTTATCCTGAGCCGAACCGCCCCGCTTCACCTCCCTGGCGGCCCAAATTGGACCTCGCTCGCTCGCCCACCCCGCCGACTTCGACAAATCACCGTACGCGAACGTCACGCCAACGCGGCCGACGACCAAGACATGTCGCGGCTTCAAGAAAGGCACACGGACCCGAGAATAATCAGCTGAACAAATGGGTTTGATAGAAAAGCTTTCAAGCAATTTCTGTGCGTTTGCTTTTATTGCCGGGCGCTATTTGTTGGCGTTTCAAGACAACAAGAAAAGCCGTAAGATTTTAAAGGACACATTCATCGTTCCCCGGGAGGGCCGCAGCGGGAAGGCCGATCCGAGTGGTTTGCGTCCCCCGGAGTGCCGCCTGCGGTCGGCGTGACGGGGCCACTTATGGCCCACGGGAAAGTGGACAAACGCCAAGTAAAGCCCGCGGACTGGAATGAACTTGCGCCTTCATCTTTCTGAACAGAAAAGCGTTTCATTGCGGAGACCGAAGAGAATTCCACACTTGAGTGCGCAGCGGCCGCGCATTTGGAATTGGATAATTAGGGGCCACCTCTTATCTGCGAGCGTAAGCCTTCGCTAGCATGAAGGCGCCAAATGTACGTTTGGGCTTCGGGGCTTGACGCAAGTTGATCCGGGAGGCTCGTCTGGCGCTTGTTTGCAACTTTAATGACTTTTTTTTATGAGCGGCCCGGGTGTGTCGTTTTCTTGCCACCGGTGCTGCGGACTTTCAAAACTAGAAACCTGGCGTACCAACACGGAAGTGCAGAAGGGACGCCAAGATCAACCAAGGCCTGTTTCGCGCAGAGGAGTTTTGGCGTGACGGGACATCCCGCAGCCACATACAACGGCGCCCCGCTTGGGCCCTTGACTCGCGCCATCGCTCGACTGACATTTTGCTTTGACTTGCAAAAGCAGTGGTGTCGCGGGCCCTGGAGAAGTGGCTATACAGTGAAACTCCTCTACAACGAAACCTACATGGGCGAAAATACCCCCTAGTGTGAAAACATCTTCATGCATGAACACCATTCCCACTCTCCTGCCCCCCCCCCACATACGATGAAAAAAAAACCCTGTTACGTGATACAAAATCTTTTTTTCTGCTCTTGCCTCGCAATGAGATTCACTCCAACGACTACTGCTGTGTGTGTGTGTGTGTGTGTGTGTGTGTGTGTGTGTGTGTGCGTGTGTGTGTGTGTGTGTGTGTGTGTGTGTGTGTGTGTGTTTACATCTGAGATCAAATTTGCTACAGTGAAAAACCCCCTGTTGTGAAAAATGTCTTGCTGCAAACATGATTTCGTTGGAGAGGAGTTTCACCGGACTCTCAATCGTCACAGTTTTTTTTTTTTCTTTCAAGTAGTCCAGAAAAATTGGAAATGTGTCTGTATCTGCGTGTTTTCTGTACTTTAGGGCGTCATGAGATGATGAAGAATGTGTACACTGCGACATCGGCGAGGCCAGAAATAAGGTTCTCACGAGGGAACACGCGCAATATGAATGAAGGATCTGTCTATGAAGCCTGCATGGGTGTGTGTTGTACACAAAAATAAAACAAAATCAAGGATTTGACTCGCACCCGCGATGCATCTGTGCTGCCCAGCGTCAGTCCCGCATGGCTCCCTGCAGCACTGCCAGCCGACCAGACGTAAACTAGTTTCGTTTCTTGGAAGAAATTGTGAGAAAGCTGGCTGACATTCTTTTTCTTTTCTTTTTTTTAATGTTGTCAACATGCAAAGCAGACATGAAAACGCAGAGTCGGATTGATGTCCACATCGGGTGGAATGAAACGCCAGCAATTATGCTGTTGCCAACTTCACTGCTTTTCTTGCTGTTGTTGCCGTTTGTTGTTTTGCTCAAGACCGTGGAAATGTCCCAAAGTGGGAGTTTGGAGTACTGGCAGCGACCGGGGCCAGGCCGCTTTTGTCTTTTCTTTCACCGTGTCGGACCTTTTCGTTTGATTTGCGCATTTCTGGGAGAAAAGCATCACAAGCGTTGACTAAACTGTCAAATCTGAGAACGGATACTTGAATGTTGTGCGCCAGCATGAGAAAGCCGGATCGGAAACATCAGATCAACACCCGAATTTCTGAGGGAGGCAAAACAACTGGTTTGGACACAAGCGGTACTTTTGCGTCCACATCAACAGGCTGCAGTTAACACTCGTGTCAACCTTCAGCAAGTGTGATAATAGTTGAGTTAGCCAAGATGGCGCCGACACGTACGGCAGCTTCGGTTACGCGCTCCCATATGATGATACTAGTGCAGCGTTGGACTACCGGAGACAAATTCCTTGTGTGTTCGACATACTTGGCCAATAAAGATGATTCTGATTCCTTTTTGATTTTTTTTTTTTTCATTTAATTGTAATTGGTTTTAAGAGCAAGTTTCTTAGTTTTTTTTGTCATGCTTTCATTTATTAGTTTTAGTATTGGTTTTTGTTTTTTGTTTTTTTGATGGAGTATTTGTCTATGAATATCAATCGATTTAAAACAAAGGAGGTTTTCACTGTCATTTGAGTTCGTTTTAGTTTTATGAACGCAAGATCCAGTTTCAGTTTTTGTCGTTCACAAGCACTCATTTTCTCTCTTTTTTCCCCCCCCAATTTGAATTTCATTTTTTCATTAGTTTTCATGAACTGCAACAACCTTGATAGTCGGCGCAAAAAAAAAAAAAGAAATGAAATGAAATGATGAATGAGCACCGACGCAAGAGTACATGAAGGGAAAGATGAGTGGCGCCGCCACTTTTTTCCCTCTGAGGCGACGGGTCTCTTTCACGACGTGGCCACCGTGTTGAATGAGAAGTCTTGTCGAAATGATGCACTCGCTCGCCCTCTCCCAGGTCGACTCTGCGCTCGGATTAAGATGAGATAGACTAATTGGTGCCGCTTGCCAGTGCGCAGCGACTCTGCTGTGCAAAGATTATCAGTTGAGAGGATTTGAGGCGTCGTCTTTTTTTGGGGG
>NW_017842054.1:1405532-1412143 GCF_001891065.2 Hippocampus comes | reverse complement strand
CGGTGTTGTAACGCGGAGGGGTGAAAGCGGCTCCTTCTTGGCGTGTCGCTGGCCGATGGCCACGCTCCTTCTTTCCCGCTCCTCATCGGCCTCTTGGCAAGCAAGCAGAGTTTGCCGCCATAAAGCGGAACATCCCCCGCAGACGCCCGAGCTTGACACGGACCCGATAGCACTTAAAGCGTGTCGTTACGCAGCGTCGGCGCCGCTCTTAACGCTTGTCTCCACGCGGAAAAAGGGGCCGGCTGGACGTGAGCCGAATGGCGAGAAGGAAATCGGCCAGCGCGTTTGAATGCAAAGCCCGGCCGGCCTCGCCCACGAACGAAGGAGGTTTGCGTTTTTGCGGCGCCGCGAAGGGGTGAACGAATTGAGCTGATGAGGATTGACCCAAGGGTGTGTCACGACGGTCGACGGATCCGAGGATGGACAGAAGACGACAAGAGAAGGATGCTCGGAGGGGCGATGACTGATGAATTGATCGATGGATCAATGTTGGATGAAGGTGATAGAAGGCCGGATGATGGAGGGCTAAAGGGACAGATGACAAGAAAGGGAATTGTGGATGACAACTAGGGAGCGGAGTGAGGGTGTTGCGACGAGGCAAGTGGCTTCCACTTGTGGAAGTGCAGCCTAGACTGGGGGGGGGCAAGTGGCTTCCACTTGTGGAAGTGCAGCCTAGACTTGGGAGAAGTGAGACCCTTCAAAACTGCTTCACAGGGGGAGGTGGCGCTTCATCCTCTCACAGAGTTGTCAATTTGTGTTTGAATCCATGGCATGTGGCGTCCAATTTGAGTGTGCGCATCTCTGCCCTACCTTGTCGCTTTTGACATGACAAGGTTTCTTGCAATGTAGCTAGCCGCGGCTTCAAAACGGCTGCAGGTATTCGCCCTGTCGCCCTATGTGTCCCGACGTTGGCCGACGACCACCAAGATTTTGTTGGCCTTGTCGCAAGTTTTGCCTCAATCATATTTGAATGCTTTTGGACAACAAGAACAAAAACACCATTCCACCCATTTTGAGCAGTTTTGCTACGAGACTAACAGCAGATGTCCCGACGCTGGCCGTTGACCTACACTTTGGATATACGAACTGGGCTGGCGACCATTCCGGACGAGGCTCAACTGGTGGAAGGCTCCAGCTCCTCCACGACCTGAACGAGGCGACACAAATGATATCGACGGGCAGCCGCCTTGTTGACGAGCTATTTGACAAGCTGGCCGGAGTGCGCTGTTCTTTCAAGAGGGTCTTAAAGGGAACCCTCATCTTGGACGCCCTGAATTAACCCCCAATGCACTCACGCCAGCTGCCGTGGCGACCGCTCCGTTACCCCCCCACACCACCCCGCCGCTCCCCTCAGCCGTGATCCATAATGGATGTGAGGCTACGACCTAAAGCTTCTCTCATCAGCGGTTCACGGCGAGTCGGAGCCTGCCCGTCGTCGGTGCCCGGCCAAGCCGAATTGGATCTAATCTGTCACGTCCAATCAGAGCGCGCGAGGAGCCGGCGGGGTCGAGGAGGTAAAAGCCGCGGCAAGGCAAGACAGAAGGAGCTTCAATCAAAACGCCCGCCTGAATAAGTCATGTCCCTCTAATAGACTCCAGGAAAGAGGCATGAATATATAAGCAGCAAAATGTGCATTCATCAGACTTTCGACCGGGACGTTGTCGAACCTTTCGGGTCCAGGGGACACCTGACAGGGAAGACATTCCTGCCTCATTTTCCCTCAGCTTTGTCAACCACCGCAATGACCAACAGATCCCCGTAGATGGCCGCGTTGCGTCGCTCAGGATTTGCGATCAGCACCGTTTCCGGGTGGAGGATTAAGATTGGGAGGTGAATCTGGGCTCGAGCGACAGAAATGGCTTGCTCGTATGACGCCATTCATTTTTCTCTGTGAGATGCGGGGAAATACCACGACCGTATCGATTTTGTTTTTCTTCAATACATCGGCAGCTTAATCAACCGCCATCCGCTCCAAATGTCAGCCGGCTCGTTCGAGGCCTCGCTTAAGCCGATTGCAGCGAAGAGTCGCCGTCGCTCGCGTGAAATGGCTTCTTTTTATCGAAATAACAGCGGCCTTAGCCACTCCACCATGACTCATAAAAAAAAAAAAAAAAAAAAAGCAGGCCGCATTAAAAACACCCACGCGTTAACGGGGAGGAGGGGAGGCGTTCCGTCCGGCCCGGAGGTCCGCACAGGTGCGGCGCTACGCGCGCCGCATGCTAATCGGCCGGCGGGTTGACGTTGCTTTTCGAGGCCAACGCAAAGAGCGGCTGCGAGGGCACTCGGTGGGATGAATGGCTGCAAGCGCAGCCGCGCCTGACTTGGTTTGCAGCGGCGAGGTTGAACACTGAAGGAGCGTCCCTTGAGTGTGAATTTCGTTGTCTGCAACGCTTTCAGAGCAAAGGTGGAAAAGGATCCGAGTGAGTCGCGTTGACACCCCAGATAAGCTACGGCCGAATTATAAAGCATGCCCGCTAATGAAGAAAATTGAAGGTGGAATGAACGTCGCTTTCCATAAATATTCCCAATTAGATTTTTGACCAAGTGCTTCTGCTTCTTTTCACATCGTAATTCCGAGTCTTGATCGGTCTCGAGTTGTGGCAACGCTGCCAAGAAGCGGCGCTGGGACCGGGACTTGTGATTGAAACGCCGAGGTGTCATGGAAACTGCGGGGGAAAAAAAAATCCAAATCGCATCAAAGACAACTGCCGATCATTTCCTGCAACAGCTGGAGGCTTTGCGCAACAATCATGAGAAATTACCGTTCAGCGTTTCCCCGTCAAACTGTGGCGCCGCGCCTGTGGAGAGCGGAGGCGGCCGTCACGCGTAGGGCCCTGGACGCAAACAATTTTCGGACACCGGCATGCAAAATGGAAGTAAAAATACTCATTCCAATACGCTGGTCATTCATTTCCTCTTTCTATTTTCCTCCTTGGCGCCGTCCCTCAACTGCAGTGCCGGCTTGTGTATTGTGGGGCGACTGCAAAGGGAAATTAGTGTCCCGATTCTGTTTTTGGTTGAGATTACCTTTGGATTTGTTTCGTTTCCGCCTGTTGTTGTCCCGCGGCTCCCCTTGTGTCAGCCAGTCGGCTCCCTCAAGCCTTTTGTGTCATGTCCAGGTGTTCCTCGTCTCGTCAGTGCGCTTGTATTTGGTTTCCCCGGCGACTGTCAGTCTCGCTCGGATGGTTCTGTCATGTCGGGCCTGATGATCGAGAGGACCCAAAAAAAGCAGGAAGGCGGGAGAAGCAAGGTGGTTGGAACCAAATGTTTGAACCCAAACACTTCGAAAGGCGTCACTGCTCACTCAGCGGCGGTGTGAATGTGGGTGAGAATGGTCGTTTGTCACTGGCGACCAGTTGTGGGTGTCGTCTGCCTTCTGCCCAAAGCCAGCTGGGACGGCATGACCCTGTTCAGGATCAGCGCTGTTGAAAATGGATGAATGGGCTTACAAAAAGGCACACTGGAAAAATGACATCGAAAACACAAAGTCCTGAAAAAAAAAAACCTAATACAGTCATACCTCGATTTTCAACCATAATCCGTTCCAGAAGGCTGTTGGAAAACCATTTTTTGTTCGAAAACCAAAACCACGCTCTTTTTTTTTTTCAAAAAAAATCTTGATTGAACACGTCTGCTCACAATGGAGGAAGCGTCACTTCCTCATGTAAGGAAGGCGAGAGAGGAGTCAAGTGGCGCATTCAAGCGCGCTCAATTCGGTCGAGAACCGATTTTCGGTTGTAATCCGAAGCATAAAAAAAAATCAAAATTTTTGGTCGAAAAGCGATTTGGTCGAGAACAAAAGACGTTGGAGGTTTGACTGGAACTCAAAGTAACGACATTAACATAAAAACAAGCTAGTGACATGATGAGCAACAGGTGCGCAGCTTGAGGAGAAGTCCTCCAACGCCGCAACAAACGGGACGGAACTATTGAAAATTAGATGGAAAGCAGTCCGAGCGCAAAGCATATTTTCTTGCGGGTCCACGTCATTTGCACGTGGTCTCGCCCATACAAACAAGCCGTTTATCATCACAAAGAAGAAGCAAAATACACTTGAGTTCAGTCTCGAGCTGACGTACTACAGAAGAAAAATCGCAAATAGGCGGAGCTTCACTCTCTGCCAACGGTTTCCGAGGTGTCACGCGCCAACTTCCTGTTGTTTTTGTGAGGGTGGATGCGGCGCAGTTTGTGTCGCGGGGGCCGGCCGAGTGCTTTGTGACGCCGCGGGGTGTTTTGGGCCCCGAGGGGTTGCGAACGACCCGGCAAACAACAACAAGCGGCAGTTTTCTTGCGCTTTGGATCATTTATTCATCCGCAAAGCGGCGGAAGAAAAAGACTGCTCAAGTCGCTAAAGTGGAACTTGTCCTTTGTGTTCAATATTCTCGCAGCTCTCTGTCGGGAAGCATCTTGGCACTCGCTCAACGTGCGTCGATGTGAGCGTGTGTGCGTGTTGACTGACCTCCCACATGCTGACTGTTAAGATGGAGGAGAAAAAAAAAAAAACCCTCCCTGCTAATCGTGTCGGTAATTACTAGTGTGGAAGAAGCGGCAAAGGGGGTCAACCACAGTGTTTGTCTCCCGCGGTGCTGTTGAGGCGATGACTTTGCTGACTGGAGCCGGTGAACCAAATCGTGTCATTTGCGGTGCGTCTGCTTACTGGAGTCAAGTCAGCTGATTCGTCGCCGTCTCCGCCGTTTCTGGTCAGTCCACCGCTTCCAGTCCGCCAAGCAACTGACCTGAGCTGCAGTGTTACCGGCGAATCATCGCCAAACTCGGTCACGGCGTCCCGACCCAACAGAGACATCTCGGTCGACCGTCGGGCCAACTCCATTCAGAGAACCGGATGATCCGAGTCGGGCGCTGTCTGGCTCATGTGTGAGTGAACCAAATCATTTGAGTCTGTGGTGTTTACGGCGAGCTCTTCTGACTCCCGTCCGAGAACTGAATCCGGAAAGGAGTCTGCGGTGTTTCGAGTGAGTCCACTGACTCACATCGGTCACCCGGATCCTCTGATTCATCCGAGTCGACGGAGTTTCTATTTCTAGTGAGTCCTCTGACTCATTTTGCTCACCCCGTTCATCTGATTCATTGGGGTTGACGGTGTTTCTAGAAAGACCCCTGACTCATTTTGGTCGCCCAGTTCATCTGAGTCCGCGGTGCTTCTCTGTGCGATCCACACACGCAAAGTGCTGCAGTGGCGGTTTGAACACGAGAGAGCTGAAAGGTTAATTAAGCACCGAGGGGGCAGTCGGAGAGAGCTTCTCTCCCCTGGTGGCTCTCACTTCTGTCACTGGACCACTCAAAGCCCCCAACTGAGGGTTTTGACTCCCACCAATGGGAAAAGTACAATGGAGATTAAAATGAAGACGTCGAATTCTTCAGTCAGTCTGGAAAAGGTCTGTGGCGTGAACACAGATCAAGAGGTGTTGAATTGATGATTTGATATCATGAACCATGAATAAAACCAAGTCGATATTTTCCGGCTATTGATTCGGGGAACAAAATCAAGTCAGATGATCATTTCGGGGATTCGGCATGAAGCAAAGGCCCTCGACTTTCACATATCAACACAAGAGCGGGTGTCCATCTCGTCAGAACGCACACAAATGTTTCCAGGACGAACGAACGCTGAGGAGCCTTGAACAGGAAGTCGGCCATTTTGCTCGGAAGCAGACCGTCGTCCCTTCTTTTCACCATGGAAACGCCGAGCGAGGAGACGAAAGACGAAGCCGCGGGCAGGCCGCCGTCGAACGGCCCAGCGTGCGCTCGCGGGCGTGCTCCACATTCACTAATGACATGAGCAAATGTGCCGACTCCAGCCATGTTTTGGACAAAGAGGCCATCCCATTAATCTTAAATAACACCGCTGGACTTGCAGCGTCAACAGTTTTTTTGCTCTCCCGCGTGTGTGCTCGTCCGGAGTCTAAGTAAGCTCAAATTATCTCCAGCCGTTTGCGCCTCGCCGGTGGGCGGCTGAGCTCGAAACCGAGCAAGCCTCCGGCACGTTCATTCTCCACCTCGTAAGGATTAGTCCCATTTCAAGAGAAAATGGATCAATATTTTCTTGCGATGGCACATCCGAGGCTCGCGGATATGTACGCGTCATGTACGAGTGTGAGTGATTTGATGTTTTTTATTTGACGGCCCCTGGGTGGTGCTCGTAATGCTGCGGCAAGAAGACCGAGAAGGCTGCGCAGATGGAAAAAAAAAAACAAGAAAACCTCTCGCTTATATTCTTGCTGGTCCTTTCTCGATCGGTCACGCCACGTGATGAAAGCGGCCGCTTTTCGTCAACAACCAGCTCGATCCCCACACACTTTGCTTCGTGCTCCGACGGAGAGCGTTTCAGACGGGTGGCGACATCCGACCGTACTCGGCGTCGCTCTCACGCCATTGTGAGGCCGCGGCTTGATTCAAAAAGAAGCGCGCCTTGCGTCAGACAAGCGTCTCATGTGGCAAGCTTCACGGGAGTCTTCGTGCGATGCCATGAAAATTCACTCGGCGACTGCGGAAATATGAGGCGGCGTTAAGAAAGAGGACAAAATCAGGAGGCCTACTCACAGAGGCAATCCAACGTCGGTCCAGCAACCGCCGCCGCCGCCGCCGCTGCC
>NW_017842054.1:1386440-1391771 GCF_001891065.2 Hippocampus comes | reverse complement strand
ACGCAAAGAGCGGCGGCGAGGGCACGCGGTGGGATGAATGGCTGCAAGCGCAGCCGCGCCTGACTTGGTTTGCAGCGGCGAGGTTGAACACTGAAGGAGCGTCCCTTGAGTGTGAATTTCGTTGTCTGCAACGCTTTCAGAGCAAAGGTGGAAAAGGATCCGAGTGAGTCGCGTTGACACCCCAGATAAGCTACGGCCGAATTATAAAGCATGCCCGCTAATGAAGAAAATTGAAGGTGGAATGAACGTCGCTTTCCATAAATATTCCCAATTAGATTTTTGACCAAGTGCTTCTGCTTCTTTTCACATCGTAATTCCGAGTCTTGATCGGTCTCGAGTTGTGGCAACGCTGCCAAGAAGCGGCGCTGGGACCGGGACTTGTGATTGAAACGCCGAGGTGTCATGGAAACTGCGGGGGAAAAAAAAATCCAAATCGCATCAAAGACAACTGCCGATCATTTCCTGCAACAGCTGGAGGCTTTGCGCAACAATCATGAGAAATTACCGTTCAGCGTTTCCCCGTCAAACTGTGGCGCCGCGCCTGTGGAGAGCGGAGGCGGCCGTCACGCGTAGGGCCCTGGACGCAAACAATTTTCGGACACCGGCATGCAAAATGGAAGTAAAAATACTCATTCCAATACGCTGGTCATTCATTTCCTCTTTCTATTTTCCTCCTTGGCGCCGTCCCTCAACTGCAGTGCCGGCTTGTGTATTGTGGGGCGACTGCAAAGGGAAATTAGTGTCCCGATTCTGTTTTTGGTTGAGATTACCTTTGGATTTGTTTCGTTTCCGCCTGTTGTTGTCCCGCGGCTCCCCTTGTGTCAGCCAGTCGGCTCCCTCAAGCCTTTTGTGTCATGTCCAGGTGTTCCTCGTCTCGTCAGTGCGCTTGTATTTGGTTTCCCCGGCGACTGTCAGTCTCGCTCGGATGGTTCTGTCATGTCGGGCCTGATGATCGAGAGGACCCAAAAAAAGCAGGAAGGCGGGAGAAGCAAGGTGGTTGGAACCAAATGTTTGAACCCAAACACTTCGAAAGGCGTCACTGCTCACTCAGCGGCGGTGTGAATGTGGGTGAGAATGGTCGTTTGTCACTGGCGACCAGTTGTGGGTGTCGTCTGCCTTCTGCCCAAAGCCAGCTGGGACGGCATGACCCTGTTCAGGATCAGCGCTGTTGAAAATGGATGAATGGGCTTACAAAAAGGCACACTGGAAAAATGACATCGAAAACACAAAGTCCTGAAAAAAAAAAACCTAATACAGTCATACCTCGATTTTCAACCATAATCCGTTCCAGAAGGCTGTTGGAAAACCATTTTTTGTTCGAAAACCAAAACCACGCTCTTTTTTTTTTTCAAAAAAAATCTTGATTGAACACGTCTGCTCACAATGGAGGAAGCGTCACTTCCTCATGTAAGGAAGGCGAGAGAGGAGTCAAGTGGCGCATTCAAGCGCGCTCAATTCGGTCGAGAACCGATTTTCGGTTGTAATCCGAAGCATAAAAAAAAATCAAAATTTTTGGTCGAAAAGCGATTTGGTCGAGAACAAAAGACGTTGGAGGTTTGACTGGAACTCAAAGTAACGACATTAACATAAAAACAAGCTAGTGACATGATGAGCAACAGGTGCGCAGCTTGAGGAGAAGTCCTCCAACGCCGCAACAAACGGGACGGAACTATTGAAAATTAGATGGAAAGCAGTCCGAGCGCAAAGCATATTTTCTTGCGGGTCCACGTCATTTGCACGTGGTCTCGCCCATACAAACAAGCCGTTTATCATCACAAAGAAGAAGCAAAATACACTTGAGTTCAGTCTCGAGCTGACGTACTACAGAAGAAAAATCGCAAATAGGCGGAGCTTCACTCTCTGCCAACGGTTTCCGAGGTGTCACGCGCCAACTTCCTGTTGTTTTTGTGAGGGTGGATGCGGCGCAGTTTGTGTCGCGGGGGCCGGCCGAGTGCTTTGTGACGCCGCGGGGTGTTTTGGGCCCCGAGGGGTTGCGAACGACCCGGCAAACAACAACAAGCGGCAGTTTTCTTGCGCTTTGGATCATTTATTCATCCGCAAAGCGGCGGAAGAAAAAGACTGCTCAAGTCGCTAAAGTGGAACTTGTCCTTTGTGTTCAATATTCTCGCAGCTCTCTGTCGGGAAGCATCTTGGCACTCGCTCAACGTGCGTCGATGTGAGCGTGTGTGCGTGTTGACTGACCTCCCACATGCTGACTGTTAAGATGGAGGAGAAAAAAAAAAAAAACCCTCCCTGCTAATCGTGTCGGTAATTACTAGTGTGGAAGAAGCGGCAAAGGGGGTCAACCACAGTGTTTGTCTCCCGCGGTGCTGTTGAGGCGATGACTTTGCTGACTGGAGCCGGTGAACCAAATCGTGTCATTTGCGGTGCGTCTGCTTACTGGAGTCAAGTCAGCTGATTCGTCGCCGTCTCCGCCGTTTCTGGTCAGTCCACCGCTTCCAGTCCGCCAAGCAACTGACCTGAGCTGCAGTGTTACCGGCGAATCATCGCCAAACTCGGTCACGGCGTCCCGACCCAACAGAGACATCTCGGTCGACCGTCGGGCCAACTCCATTCAGAGAACCGGATGATCCGAGTCGGGCGCTGTCTGGCTCATGTGTGAGTGAACCAAATCATTTGAGTCTGTGGTGTTTACGGCGAGCTCTTCTGACTCCCGTCCGAGAACTGAATCCGGAAAGGAGTCTGCGGTGTTTCGAGTGAGTCCACTGACTCACATCGGTCACCCGGATCCTCTGATTCATCCGAGTCGACGGAGTTTCTATTTCTAGTGAGTCCTCTGACTCATTTTGCTCACCCCGTTCATCTGATTCATTGGGGTTGACGGTGTTTCTAGAAAGACCCCTGACTCATTTTGGTCGCCCAGTTCATCTGAGTCCGCGGTGCTTCTCTGTGCGATCCACACACGCAAAGTGCTGCAGTGGCGGTTTGAACACGAGAGAGCTGAAAGGTTAATTAAGCACCGAGGGGGCAGTCGGAGAGAGCTTCTCTCCCCTGGTGGCTCTCACTTCTGTCACTGGACCACTCAAAGCCCCCAACTGAGGGTTTTGACTCCCACCAATGGGAAAAGTACAATGGAGATTAAAATGAAGACGTCGAATTCTTCAGTCAGTCTGGAAAAGGTCTGTGGCGTGAACACAGATCAAGAGGTGTTGAATTGATGATTTGATATCATGAACCATGAATAAAACCAAGTCGATATTTTCCGGCTATTGATTCGGGGAACAAAATCAAGTCAGATGATCATTTCGGGGATTCGGCATGAAGCAAAGGCCCTCGACTTTCACATATCAACACAAGAGCGGGTGTCCATCTCGTCAGAACGCACACAAATGTTTCCAGGACGAACGAACGCTGAGGAGCCTTGAACAGGAAGTCGGCCATTTTGCTCGGAAGCAGACCGTCGTCCCTTCTTTTCACCATGGAAACGCCGAGCGAGGAGACGAAAGACGAAGCCGCGGGCAGGCCGCCGTCGAACGGCCCAGCGTGCGCTCGCGGGCGTGCTCCACATTCACTAATGACATGAGCAAATGTGCCGACTCCAGCCATGTTTTGGACAAAGAGGCCATCCCATTAATCTTAAATAACACCGCTGGACTTGCAGCGTCAACAGTTTTTTTGCTCTCCCGCGTGTGTGCTCGTCCGGAGTCTAAGTAAGCTCAAATTATCTCCAGCCGTTTGCGCCTCGCCGGTGGGCGGCTGAGCTCGAAACCGAGCAAGCCTCCGGCACGTTCATTCTCCACCTCGTAAGGATTAGTCCCATTTCAAGAGAAAATGGATCAATATTTTCTTGCGATGGCACATCCGAGGCTCGCGGATATGTACGCGTCATGTACGAGTGTGAGTGATTTGATGTTTTTTATTTGACGGCCCCTGGGTGGTGCTCGTATGGCTGCGGCAAGAAGACCGAGAAGGCTGCGCAGATGGAAAAAAAAAAAACAAGAAAACCTCTCGCTTATATTCTTGCTGGTCCTTTCTCGATCGGTCACGCCACGTGATGAAAGCAGCCGCTTTTCGTCAACAACCAGCTCGATCGCCACACACTTTGCTTCGTGCTCCGACGGAGAGCGTTTCAGACGGGTGGCGACATCCGACCGTACTCGGCGTCGCTCTCACGCCATTGTGAGGCCGCGGCTTGATTCAAAAAGAAGCGCGCCTTGCGTCAGACAAGCGTCTCATGTGGCAAGCTTCACGGGAGTCTTCGTGCGATGCCATGAAAATTCACTCGGCGACTGCGGAAATATGAGGCGGCGTTAAGAAAGAGGACAAAATCAGGAGGCCTACTCACAGAGGCAATCCCGCCCCCCCCCGCCGCCGCTGCCGCGGCTGTCGTCGTCGTCGTCGTTTGTGGCTTAGCGTGGAAACCAACGCTACCAGTCGTGTCTTTCCGCTGCAAATTTGAAATCTTGTTTTGCAAGTTGACGTCGTGCAAATCCGCAAGTCCAACTCTGAAGGGTGGACCACCTTCTCCGAGTCGGGAATGAGGAGTTTGAATATCTTGGGGGTTTCGTTCAGGGCGGAGCGCGAGACCGACAGGCGGATCGGCGCGGCGTCTGCTGTGGACTTTGTGTCCTGGTGAAGGAGGAGCTGAGCTCTTGATCTACATTCCAACCCTCACCTCGTGGTCACGAGCTGCGGGTCGTGACCAAAAGAAATGAGATCCCGGATACTAGCGGCCAAAATGAGTTTTCGGGCTGTCCCTTAGAGAGCAGCTGAGAAGCTCGCTCATCCGGAAGGGGCTCCGAGTTGAGCCAGATGGGTTGTCTCGGGGAACTTGATGAGGCGAGGTGTTCCCGGCATGTCCCGCCGGCATGAGCCACCCGGGACAGGCTGAAGAGTCTCCCGGCTGGCCTGGGGAACGCCTCGGGATCCCCCCTGGAACAGCTGGAAGTCGTAGCTGCGGAGAGGGAAGTCCGGGCTTCCCTGCTCCAGCCGTTGCCCCCGCGACCCGACCCCGGAGAAGCACGAGTGAATGCACGGATGGACATTGTGGATTCCAGAGGCAATCCAACGTCGGTCCAGCAACCGCCGCCATCGCTGCCGCTGTCGTCGTCGTCGTTTGTGGCTTAGCGTGGAAACCAACGCTACCAGTCGTGTCTTTCCGCTGCAAATTTGAAATCTCGTTTTGTAAGTTGACATCGTGCAAATCCGCAAGTCCGACTCTGAAGGGTGGACCACCTTCTCCGAGTCGGGAATGAGGAGTTTGAATATCTTGGGTGGTTTCGTTCAGGGCGGAGCGCGAGACCGACGGGCGGATCGCTGCGGCGTCTGCTGTGGACTTTTGTGTCCTGGTGAAAGAGGAGCTGAGCCCCA
>NW_017842054.1:1383348-1386194 GCF_001891065.2 Hippocampus comes | reverse complement strand
CCGCGACCCGACCCCGGAGAAGCACGAGTGAATGCACGGATGGACATTGTGGATTCAGGGATTGACAAAGGGACTATTTTTTTTTCCTTCTTTTTTGAGCTTTCTGACATGAAACCAATTTTGAAGTTGGGAGCGACTTCAAAAGCGAGCGACCAATTATGGGAGCGACTTCCTGGAAAAGTCCTGCCCGGCTTGGGAACTGATTGGAGGTTCTACGAACAATCAGAAGTGGAGTCTGTGGATTTGCGAGTCATGGAGAGAGTACCTCCGAGTCGGGAATGAGGAGTTTGAATATCTTGGGTGGTTTCGTTCAGGGCGGAGCGCGAGACCGACGGGCGGATCGCTGCGGCGTCTGCTGTGGACTTTTGTGTCCTGGTGAAAGAGGAGCTGAGCCCAAAAGGCGAAGCTCTCGATCTACATTCCAGCCCTCACCTCGTGGTCACGAGCTGCGGATCGTGACCAAAAGAAATGAGATCCCGGATACTTGCGGCCGAAATGAGTTTTCTTCCGCAGGGTGTCCGGACTGTCGCTTAGAGCAGTGTTTTTTCAAACTTTTTTGAGCCAAGGCACACTTCTTTCATTGAAAAAAAAATCTCACGGCACACCACGAGCTGAAAATGTGACACCGCCCCCCCCCGCCCCCCTGCTTATTTTAACAATGAACGTGTCATATTGTTACTATAACCGTTTTTAACATTGAAGAATGTCATGATAACAGCTTGAATTGGAATCAAATGAACAAATGAACACAAAAAAAACAGTATTTTAATCATCTTTCATATTTATTGTTTCACCGTCGTCCTGCATTCACGCGTCGCAAATTCGCTTGTCTCTCGTCGAAAACACAAGGCAATTGGCTCGCTGTTGCTGCTCCCTAGTGGCATGGGAGGGTACTGCATGATCACTTTCTGGGCGAAAGACCGCACAGGCATACAAATTGGATATTTTCCTGCGGCACACCTGACAATGTCTCGCGGCACACTGGTGTGTTGCGGCACACGGGTTGAAAAACACTGCCTGAGAGAGAAGCTGAGAAGCTCGCTCATCCGGAAAGGGGGACTCCGAGTCGAGCCGCTTCTCGTCCACGTGGAGAGGAGCCGGATGGGTTGTCTCGGGGAACTTGATGAGGCGAGGTGTTCCCGGCATGTCCCGCCGGCATGAGCCACCCGGGACAGGCTGAAGAGTCTCCCGGCTGGCCTTGGGGAACGCCTCGGGATCCCCCCCGGGAACAGCTGGAAGTCGTAGCTGCGGAGAAGGGAAGTCCGGGCTTCCCTGCTCCAGCCGTTGCCCCCGCGACCCGACCCCGGAGAGGCGCGAGTGAACGCACGGATGGACATTGTGGATTTAGGGATTGACAAAGGGACTATTTTTTTCCCCCGTGCTTTTTTGAGCTTTCTGACATGAAACCAATTTTGAAGTCGGATCAACATTAATCTGATGGAGAAACAATTATGGGAGCGACTTCCTGGAAAAGTCCTGCAAGGCTTAGGAATTTATTGGAGGTTCTACGAACAATCAGAAGTGGAGTCTGTGGATTTGCGATTCATGGAGAGAAAACGGTGTGGCTTCCGTTTCCGGCGCTTCCCCGATGATGCGGAACACAACAAAAGGGTTCATCCAAACGTTTGAAAAGCCGAGCTCCGAATGTTTCGCGGACTGAAATCCTACGGGGCAACGCGAGCATCCAACATTGCGCTTGCGTTGCCGCAAACCACCGGGCAAGATTCACGACTGAAAGATTTGAGACCAGGGAGGATTTTATGCGGGTGATTTTGTGTTCGTCCAACAAGGAGTTTCACGTCCAAGTCAATTTGGGCTGTTTTCCCCCCCCCCCCCCCCACTGCTCACATCGCTGGACTGCCCGCGCCGCAATTTTGGTGAGTGACGGCTCGGAATCGTAAAAGGAAAACGGTCTCAATGCGACGTGCGCGTTGTGTTTTCCCGTTGACGCCAATCTGGTTGGCCTCCTTTGTTTCGTGTTCAACGAAGGACGCGTATGAGGCACGCAGTTCGATGATGTGACATGTTTGACATGCCCATTATCTCCACCTTCAGTTGATCTTTTTAATAGACTATTGCCACCGTTATAATTTGCACGAAATGAAACCCCCCACTGCTCACGTCACTCGATTGCCCGTACTGTAATTTCGGTGAGTGACGGCTCGGAATCGTAAAAGAAAAACGGTCTCAATGCGACGTGCGCGTGAGGGAAATGAACGTGTGAGCTGTTAAATATGTTGGAAGGACAAACGGAGAGCGCAGTGGTAGCGGCGCGAACGCCCTGCGCCGAACGTAAAGGTGATCGCGGCCGGCTCTCGCCGAGAGCCGCATGCATAATGAATGAGTGACTGCTCAATTGGATCCGTGTCACCGCGCCGCCACTGCTTTGCATGCGTCCCGCGAGCACATATCATGGAGTAATATTTTCCGACAGCTCCTCCCGCACATGTTGAAGCAATGAGCGAACGCCCTGCGCCGAACGTAAAGGTGATCGCGGGCGGCCGGCCGGCTCTCGGCGAGCCGCATGCATAATGAATGAGCGACTGCTCAATTGGATCCGTGTCACCGCGCCGCCACTGCTTTGCATGCGTCCCGCGAGCACATATCATGGAGTAATATTTTCCGACAGCTCCTCCCGCACATGTTGAAGCAATGAGGTGCGCCCCCCCCCCCCTCCCTGTCTCCATGTTTTGCATGCAGGTGTTTTGTTACGTTGATGTTGTGCTCCGGTGCCGTTTAATGCACCGTTGCTCAAATGTGAAGTGATTTACTTGCAGCTGTTTGACTGACCGTCTCTCCCCCCACCCTCCTCTCTCGCCCCCCTCCCCCCTCGTCCCCCCTCCTCT
>NW_017842054.1:1374344-1383282 GCF_001891065.2 Hippocampus comes | reverse complement strand
CCTGGGCTACTTGACCACCAACAGGTCAGTTTACATGTTTTGCCTTTCTAAACGGAATAGCACCGGAATGCTCCTTGAGTGTCACAGTGAAGCGAAAGTATGTTTTGCAGCCATCGTGCTTTTGGTCACCAGGTCAAAGTTGTCGACGCTTTGAAAACGTCAAATCGTTTGAAGGCCTGCTCAAGTTGCAATGGCACCGCGCGACTTGGTTTCCTTCACAATCTGCCGAAACGTATCGCTAGCCAGAGGCTGAGTTGTGCTGCGTTTCTTTATGGAAGAGAATAAGGCAGTGACACCTCTTGTCACTTGTGTTTAGTTTTTCTTTTCAGTCTGTTCTGTATTGGTTCGAATTCTCTGTATGCATTGCATGATCAGGACCGCTGGTTGGAGAGTATCAATATTTCAATATGGGTCAGCCAAATTCTCACGAAAAGTCTCGGGTGAGGAGGTGTCGACATTTTCGCTTTAGCGACGTCGAGCTAAAAGAGGTTCGGGGGGACGCTGATTCGTCGCGGGCTAATTTGTTTGACGAGTGTGCGGAGACGCATCGGGAGCGTTTCGAGCGTACCTTCAGCCGCAGAGCTAAGCGGCTAATCCTTTACTTGCAGCTTTTCTTTTTTAACGCCCAACTGTGTGGCTAAGAGTTGGTTTTTTTTTGCACTCGGTGGGATGAGACGAGACGCGATGAGTCCAGGCGGTGGCGTTACCTCAAATGGCATTGCGTCACATCTCGGCTTTAGGTGGAGGTGGAAGTTGGGGGGTTGGGGGGGTCAGACTCTTGTAATACTTGAAGTATTGATGCAGCTCCTATCCTTCAGGATATGGATAAAGGATAGATACAAAAATGGACTGAAGTACCAAAATATTTTATTTGTTTATTTTTACTGTCAGTCACATATGTTGCACGTTTTGATAGCGTAGCATGACAACAGCAACACAATAAAAGAACAAGTGGAAGACTGTTATGCCATCAGCATGTCAGACAGGCAATTAATTAATACATTACGAAAAGGTTCATAATTGCATTTCATAATTGGGTTTTCATGGCCCCGGGGTCAAAGTTGAGGCGGAACCCGACTGTGAGTTTAGGGTTCTTCAAAAAAAAGGCTCCTCTGACCCGGTCAAGGCTGTGAGTGGGCATGTATAAAGAAAAGCCTCTGAGTCACATCAGCTCTTTCGTGATTTAATTTTTTTTGGGGGTGGGGGGGGCGGATGCGAAATACGAAAGCCACAAAGCTGAAGCGCGAAGTGGCGAGGCATCGGTGCATTTGGAGAAGGACTCAAATCAGCTGACTTATAAATCGCTCTGACCCACTTTGAGTTGACAAATGAATGTTCTGTAAGGCCGAAGAACGGCGATAAAGGAACACACCGGCTACTTTGAGGCGGCGCAGGTGACACTTGGCAATTCTTTTTCGGAACGTGATCTTATCTTAGCGGCGCTTCTCGGAGCCTCGGTCAGATGATATCTCACGCACGCAAGATCTTCCGGGAGATGGGCCATAAAAGAGAATCTTTGACTCGAAGCGGCAGCAATCTCGACACATCCGGACATCCCGCGTGAGCGGCCGCGGGCTCGCTGGACAGTCACGGCCGAAACCCTTGCGAGCCAACGCGCTCTTAGTGACGAATCGGCGGCTGTGTTATTACTGTCGTCCAAACATTTTGCGCGATGCGCTTTTAAGTATCTAATCCCATTGCCGGGATGTCCATCGCGCTTACAGCCCATCGGGGACACATTTGCATGCTTTTGCCACCATGTGCTTTTGACGTCTGAGGACAGCCGACGCTTTGCCGGCGGCTGTCCTTTCAAGTGCGCCGTCCGTGGCCCTCTTTCACGTCGTCGGGGGGCACACCTGCAAAAAGTGACACCAGCTGACAAAACCGCAATTCTGACTCCATACCGCCGTACCTGATCGAAAGACTTCGGTACCGAGATGACAAGTGGGACAAGTCTACCACGGGAGTGGCATCACGGATGGAATTTCAAACATTTGTATTCAGTGAAAATAGAATTGGCCATTTTTTTTTTGCCGGCGGCTGTCCTTTCAAGCGCGCCGTCCGTGGCCCTCTTTCGCGTCGTCGGAGGCACACCTGCAAAAAAGTGACACCAGCTGACAAAACCGCAATTCTGACTCGATACCGCCGTACCTGATCGAAAGATTTCGGTACCGAGATGACAAGTGGGGACATGTCTACCACGGGAGTGGCATCATGGATTGGAATTTCAAACATTTTTTATTCAGTGAAAATAGAATTGGCCATTTTCCCCCCCCCCCACCCCGCTCCAAGTCATGTACAGGGCAGCTCAATAAATCTTGCTGCATTCTCCTCTTTTTGTCTGGAAACACCACCGCGGTGACTTTGAAATGAAACCGACCAGATCAGTGGTGTCAGAATGAGTCCAATCAATTGCCAACTCTTTGAATAATTGAGCCTCTCGACAGTCAATATTCTCCAATTTCTGTCGTCCCTCAAGGAAGCAAACCGAAGATCTTTGGTGTTGAAATTTGCAACTATCAGCACTCGTGTACCCAACTCGCGGCTGGATCACTTTCGGAAAGGTTGCTGAGTCCATCGGTCATCGGCTTAATCAACACAAATCGGGGGAAAATGGATTTGGAATCGACTCGACTCGGGCAGTTAGGGTACGTGACTTTGTTAGCCGGCATCCTCCTATGATAACAAATCTCAACCTAACTGCCTGCGATGCGCCTGCGGCGAGCGCCGTCCCTTAGCGTGCGTGCGCGCGTGTGTACCTGCTGCCGCGCCGCAACAGCGCGGGCCCCGCGTGTGCGCCTCAACGCAGCTGTCCCGGCACGCCCGCAGCGTCGCAGCTCCGCCGAAACACGCCCCTGTGGTTTTTGTATATCCCACCCCCCCCCAAGCTGGCAGCGGGACAAGCGCGCAATCTAAAGTCAGAACATTCGGATGGTAACTTTTTCAAACGGCGTGGTCTTAATATGATCACCCATAATAAAAGACATTTTTTTTAATAGGGCGCCACCGATTCTGAATTTTTGGATGCCGATTTCCAACAGAAATAAAACATACAGAGGACTCTTAAAAAAATAATCATGCCTCAAAGGACTCCGCCACTCCCAATGCATTTCAGTGGATATATCAGTGATCTGATTCATGATTATTGACAGCGTATCAAATGAACAAACATCAAGTGATTGATCGGTTACTGGTGTGATTCCATACCTGGCAGACGGTCGCAAAAATGTTGCTGATTGCTTTCCAAAGTAAAGGCCAGATTGTTTTGATGCAGCCCAAAACAGAATCGGTCTGCTTTCGATTTATTCCAGCAGGCCAGAGTGGGCTCCCTCATGACCCTTCTACAAGCGCGCTTGCGTTCGTGGCCCGGAACGAGCACCAGTTCTTTCTTTTTCCACCACTGACATTGGCTCGAGCTCTGGTGCTTGAAACAGGCGCTTAAGCTGGCCTCAATGATTTGTTGGGCCGGACTCGGGCACACCAACTACGTCAGGGAGCCCGGGGGGGGCGGGGTTGTCGTGACGATGGCGGATGTAGAGGAATATATAGAGGATGGCACGCCATCTCAGATAAAATTAGTCTCCGCAACGTCTCCGAGATATCTGCCGGAGACCTGAAAAGTCTCCGAAAGGTCTCTGAAGAAATCAAAGACGTTTGAATTACCGCCACGCCCCGCTTTTTCGCTCAATTTGGCGTGATAGCGTTGGTGGATGAAGTCGGATCCAGCTGGTGTCAGTGTCGTCCCTGTCCATCATTCAAACACACATGTACAAACATACACACACACACACACACACACACACACACACACACACACACAGCGTAAGGCTCGTTTATGCCGCAGCGACGTTGACGCGCTGGAAAGGATACGCAAGGAACAAACGTTCCTGTCAGAATTCGGCCGCTGGAGAAGTCTGACGCGTGGTTTTGACAGGTGACATTTCACTTGAGCTGGAGAACACAAACATCAGTACCGCGCAAACGTCGACAGAGACGACTGGCTCTCGGAAAACATTCCAAGGGGGGGGCGGGGACGCGTCAGAAGAAGAAGACGATGGCGGATAGATGCAGATTTGCCCCGTGAAGGCCTCGAGTGAGGATGGATTGACCGTGAACCTTTGCACGAATGGAGATTGTCATCATAGAGTCCAGATTCCGCTTTTTTGGCAGAGGTGTCGGGCGGCCCTGGCAAACGTTGCTGCAGTTCCAGGAACTAATTCGGTGATGGAAAAAGGCTCCGGTCAGATAAATGCAATCCCATCATGAAGACTTTATTGCCCCGGAACCAAATGCGAACGCAGCCGGTGCGGTGGTATCTTGACTTAGAATTTGATACGTGACCACTGAATTAAACCGCTTTTCACCCTTGAAATTCCATTCTTCCAACCCAGCCCACGAAAACCGCTGCGAGGGGGAGCTTCTCATATTATCAGCCGTTTTCGAGACGCATTTTGATTCCAAGGCATTCACAATATTGTGTTTTGTGACAATATAAACTTACTGGACAATATAAACTGACTTGACAAAGTAGGCCGTTTGCTGTTGTGAAGCCTCAAATCATAAAAGAACACAAATAAGACTGAGAAAAGGCTTTCGATGGCAAAGTAAGCTTTTGTGCGCAGATGCATGAGCACATCACACAACGCCACGGATTTTTTTTGCCATTCGCTCCATGAACTGTTTTTTTTTTTTTTTTTTTTGGATTGCGACACACACTTTCTACCACATACCGCAGCACTTAACGTTGTCCCACTTTCAACTTGTCGGCATTTTCTCCATCATAATTGACACGACGAGCCAAAATCCACCCCTTCATTTGATATTCAAGTCAAACGCTGTGCCAATCTTAAATCCAAGGTGATGCGGCGCTGCCCTCTACTGGTATCTGTTCAACATGCGCGTTTGACAGGCAAGCGGGGCTGGACCCTCTTCCGCAAGTTCCCGTTGAAAAACATGCTGGGCGAATCGATTCACGGGTGGCGAATCTAAACGCGCGCGACAGCAAAAGTGTATGACAAAGCACGAGGAAACAAAATGAGAAGAAATGAACTGGTTTTATAAAGCGTAATTAGCGTACGCTAGGACAAGCCGAGTCGCAACAACAACCACCACAACCGCTCGCCTCAGCGGTGGGGCGTTGTTCCACAAATAATAATGCACGTGAGTATTGTTTTCAGCAGAGTTTATGTCTTGCTGCGTTATGCGTGTGAAAGTGGAAGTTGTTCGAAGGTTTAGACTTGACTGTAAGCTAGGCTAATTTCCGTTTCTTTCCCGTTATGTGTTAGCATGAAGCTAATGTGTTAGTTTTTGATGAGACAATATTTATTTTGTGTTATGTGTCAGTTTTACAGTCAATTTCCACTTGTTGCGAGATATTCGTCTTCCGTGTTCCGGCAATAATGGGGGGTGCACGGCATTCGAAGTTCCGGGATCTTTAAATGTAGACGCAGCATCATTGTCGCCGTTTGTCTTGCGTTTGCCTTTGACTCAGCCCAAGTGTTTGTCATATTTCACAAGCGATTAGCGTTTCAGACGTAGAAAAACAATATTCCAGCCGTCGGGGGCAAGTCGCCCTTTGATTGAGTTTGACTCGCTTGAATAATGGCGCCGCTATTACGCGCCGCTTCCGCGCTTTGCCTTTCACTCTCTCGGCATTCGCACAAATAAGCGCTTAACATGGTTGGGCGTGATGGATTGTGTTTCATCTTCAATCATTTCATCTTCTCATTACCGCTTCACACTTGGAGGATTTTCATATTTTATCAGCAGCTGCGCCCAAGATCATTGTTGTGTGCTGACAAAATGGAGGCTGATTGGTGGTGACATCATGCAAACTCGTGCTACCGTCTCCTGAAATGAGCTAAAACCAGTGGCGTGAAGCCATGACTGACACATACTTGGTTACCCTTACGTACCGGACCAGATTCGACTTGTAACAATATGCTAGTTATCTTTGGTCCATTTTGACATTTGACGGGAATAAGAGTAATCTAAATGTTGATCTTTCCTGCTGAAATATGGAGACGTTTCCTGAAGTCATCTAAAATGCAAAAACATGGAAAGATTTTTTGATCTAATTTTTTTTTGTACGGGAGCTACGTTTGTGTACACCGACTCTGCATCCACGAAAATAAATTTCACAACGCGGGTCGAATCAAGGAAAATGGTGGAGCTGGTCGGATTTGAAGATGCGGATTCCATGAATGATGTGTGGTGACCGTGTTTTGCCTTGCCAAAAACCACAAGCTTCTGTTGTTCAAAATATCCTTAGGATAATCCCCCTAAAAATAGACGTCACCTAATCTTAGCACCTAATTTTTTTAGTGTTAATGCAAACAAATGGTTTGCAAATGTGAAAGAGCTCACTAGCTGTTAGCTGTTAGCCGTTAGCGCCCTGTAAACCAGCCTCGACGCGAGCAAAGACCTATTCGGCCGCTAAGTGCCATGTTCTCGCCGCAATTGGATACATGTCAACTAATCAAAATGGGTGGGCTCTCAGATCATTAGCATCTGTGCTAGCACAGGCGCTAATTCCGGGCATAAGTGTCCGCTAATCTCCCCTAATAATGTCTTATTGACGCCACAGAGCCAACCGCTGAGGCACGCGTGCGCAAACTATTCGGCTTGTGGTTTTTATGGTCCGTGCATATTTTATGAGGGGCAATTAAAAGCAAATGATGTGGCCTGGATAGCGGTTCACCATTATTTCACGTGTGTCAATCACACTGAAGGACCTGCGGTGGTGAGGAGGTGGAAACGGCCCACTTTGTGGCTTTTTTTTTTTTTTTTTTTTCCGCAAGACCGGAGCGGAGGTGGCAAGAAAGCAGAAGTTTCAAAAAGTAGTTTGAGTTGAGGCGTCATTTTTAATCAGAATGAACATCTGTGAGCTCTGCAGGGAGACGCTTGACAAGTGCGAGGAGCAAAAAATAGTATTTTATTCCCACTGCGGGAATGCATACGCACACGCACGCACACAGTGACGGGGAAGCTACTCGGAAACTGTAGTGAGCTAAGCTATAAATTATTCTCCATTAAATGTAGCTTGACTACTACCCGGCAAAGATGTGTCGCTAGCTAAGTTATCAAAGAATCACTAAAGTAGTTGAACGACATGAAAGCTACTTAGGTTGGGTGGAGTCACTTGAAGAAGTAGTACATATTTGAAATTTATCGGTGTATATGGAGCACGCCCACCTCTTGGATGGCTTTGGACTGTCGTCGTTATGTACGAGCCTGCTGTGCACGCATGCAGATGACACATCGACGTTAGCGAAAAGACCGGAAGAGGAACTGCAGTGAAAGAAGTCATCGAGTACGAATGGAAAAACCTTTGAGCATTGTGATGTGATCTGGCCGCATGTGTTTCTTCAGCATTTGTGTGTGACGATCTGTGATTTGAAAGTTGATGACTTCCCTGCTAATATTTGTTATTTGTTGTTATTTAGGGCTGGTCGTACTATCAAGCACGAGCACGAGCAAGGTATTGGACTGAGGTGGTGACAGCGCGTTGTTGTTATTAGCATAACTCAGCAGCGTGTACGAGACATTTTCATGACAGAAGTGGTCAGTGTTCTCTTCTTTCAATTCGTTTTCAGAAGATCATTTGCACAAATGCTCCTCCTGTGATACTTTTCGGCTTCCTCGCTTGCTGTTTGAATTCCCTTCGCACACGCGCGTAAGCCGGAGCTGTGCCCGTGCAGGCTAAAGGAAGCTTTTATGGTTCAAAGTGACCCTGCAGAGAGTGAAAGTAAATATATATCTTGTTTTTTTTTTTTACAGGAGCATTTTTATTTGCCAAAATGAAAAGTTTGACCATAAAAGAGACTCTCTGCCGCTCTCTGCAGCCTGTAAATGTTTTTTTCTTTTTTCTCCCGCCCCCATCCTAACCCTTTACTGACGTCAGACGTTTTTTTTTAAAGACATAAACGCCGAGTTCAACAACACAACCACTTCTTCCTACTCGCAACTTCTTTGGGGAAAACTTTGACGTGCCAATTATAAAGCTCAACTCCAGCTAACACCCGAAGCTACCGGGAGAAAACATTGCGAGCTCTTTCAAATGGAGGAGACCAAAAGAGACATGCTTGACTGTTATCCATCCATCCATCCATTTTCCGATTCGCTTTATTCTCACGAGGGTCGCGTGACCTGCCGGAGCCTCTCCCAGCCAGCCGTCTTCGGGCAGCAGGCGGGGGACACCCTGAACTGGTTGCCAGCCAATCGGTGGGCACATATTGATGAACAAACATGCATGCTCACAATCGTTTTGCCCCCCCTGCACAATACCAGAGATGCAATATCATTTTTGTACATGCGTAGAACGTAGCATTCCACCCTTCTGCAGTCTGTGCCCTATCTGAAAGCGCCCCCCCCCCCAAAAAAAAATCCTGGACACATCCCTGTCAAATAAAACGGAATAATAATGAAAAAATTAGGTAAGAGAAAACTTGATTGGCTAATATTTATTTCATAAATAGTGTTATTCATTTCATTAATGGAGTTATTTCTTTGTTTCTTTATTTATTTTCATGTCAAGATTCCAGAAAGGGTTTATATTTGGTTATGTGTGGCTTTTCGGACACCTTTGCGATCATCACACTTTTTTTGGACAAATCGGAGAAGGGAAAAGAGATTTGGCCCTCACAGGAAAAACTTGGGCGACCCTTGATTCCTCGTGTTCCATTGACCCGCCACGCTTGTTTCTGGAGGAAAGTCTGGAGTACCCCGGAGACAAGAAAGTGACTGTTTAAAAAAAAAAAAAAGTCGCGCTTCATGGACGCACTCGTCCATGCTACAAAGACAGACGCATGACATGGATGCCAACACACCCACATCTTGGACAGTCGCATCCGTGTGAAGGTCGTTTGTGTAAGCTAGCTCAGCGGCTAGTGCCTTATGTGCTCACATGGCTTGGTTACCACCGAACGAGCGACCCCCC
>NW_017842054.1:1353128-1372498 GCF_001891065.2 Hippocampus comes | reverse complement strand
ATTTTTGTACATGCGTAGAACGTAGCATTCCACCCTTCTGCAGTCTGTGCCCTATCTGAAAGCGCCCCCCCCCCCAAAAAAAAATCCTGGACACATCCCTGTCAAATAAAACGGAATAATAATGAAAAAATTAGGTAAGAGAAAACTTGATTGGCTAATATTTATTTCATAAATAGTGTTATTCATTTCATTAATGGAGTTATTTCTTTGTTTCTTTATTTATTTTCATGTCAAGATTCCAGAAAGGGTTTATATTTGGTTATGTGTGGCTTTTCGGACACCTTTGCGATCATCACACTTTTTTTGGACAAATCGGAGAAGGGAAAAGAGATTTGGCCCTCACAGGAAAAACTTGGGCGACCCTTGATTCCTCGTGTTCCATTGACCCGCCACGCTTGTTTCTGGAGGAAAGTCTGGAGTACCCCGGAGACAAGAAAGTGACTGTTTAAAAAAAAAAAAAAGTCGCGCTTCATGGACGCACTCGTCCATGCTACAAAGACAGACGCATGACATGGATGCCAACACACCCACATCTTGGACAGTCGCATCCGTGTGAAGGTCGTTTGTGTAAGCTAGCTCAGCGGCTAGTGCCTTATGTGCTCACATGGCTTGGTTACCACCGAACGAGCGACCCCCCTTCCCCCCACGCGGCATTATTCCCGCCGCCGACCTCTCCTTTCACGCGAGTCGCCCTCTGCGCTCGCTTAGCCGCCGCCGCCGCTGTTTACGACTCAAACGCCTGAAGAGAAAGAACATGAGCTGAATCATTTTCATCGTTGGCGGCGGCGCGCTACTTTTCTCTCCTGCCGCCGTCCTTGCCGCTGAATAGAGGCGTCGGAGTCCTGAAGAAAAAAAAAGTCTGGCCCGACGCGCTGCATTTCTCAAGCGAACTCTCAATAGAGCTCAAGTGCGCAAAAATGAGGATGCCTTCAGAAGGTCTCGAACAATATCGGCTTTGATGCGGTAAAATACACAGGCGGAGGCGTTGGGGGTGCGCTTAATCAAGTACAAATGCCACCAGGTTCATCAATTTTGCAACGCATGACGCACTTGTCATCTCTTTGGCTCTCAGCACCACCACCAGGAATTAGAAACGAAATGACAGCATCAAGATGCGCTTGAACGGCTTGAATTTGGGGGTATTTCCATCGAAATCGGGTGAACGGTTTGTGCGGCATCTGCGCCTCCCACTTTTGAAGGGGGCCAAAGTAGCGGGACAGTCGGCTTCACCTTTAACAGAAGGCTGATGAAATGAACTCCACAATACAACCGATGCGGAACTGCTTTCTTGACTGAAAAAGATGACCAATTTTAAAGTGGCCACCCTTAAATTTCCATTTTTCCATATGCGGCCCTCAAGCGAAAAAGTTTGGACAACCCGTTATAAGCCGTTACCATTCTTCCACCGTTCACCTGATTTGGATGAAGAGTAAATACGTTGAAATTAGAACGGAAAGGCGCCGCCTGTACCGAGCGCGTGCGCGGCCCCGCAGGCGCTGGTGGGGGGGCCGCCGTTATTTGGCCAGTTTGTGTTCCCGCCGGACACAATTAAACAAGCCCAAGCAGGCACACACGCGCGCTAATCCGCCATGATGAGGAAAGCGCTGTGACTAATTCACACGCGCTCGCGCGCGCACGCACGCACAAAACTGAGCTTCCATTGACTTGTTCTTGTTGTCGTCTCTGCGGGCCTCCTCTGCTTCCATCTTGTCCTATAAAATGCATGAATGACTTCAGCGGCGCATTGATACTCGCCGCCCCGTCGCATCACGAGAGATAACAAGCTACCCGAATCCCACCGAGTACAGTTACCGGGGTGACGTTTCGGGATGAGCTTCAAATGCATCGCAACCTCAAGAGGTGAACTTACTTTGATCTTCTGTCAACCATTGAATGCGCACGTCCAACTCTTCATTGTTTCACTACTTAGCAATGTGCTCAAAGAAGCTAAACAGAAAACGAGAGTTGAACGGTGTTAGCGCGACGAAAAAAAAGAATAATAGGTGCCCCAGTACCTCGCTGATGGTTTTTAGTACGATTTTCTTCTACTTTCCTCTCATAACTTTGCTGCTGTGAAGTGGGAATTTCTCCATTGTGAGACGATTAAAGGTTTTCTTACCTTACAAAATCCAAACCAGCGTTGACGACTTTGAACAAGATGGAGTTCAAATTTGAACGTGATAAAGTTTGAACACGGTAGCTTTGACTTCCACACCGGGCAAAACAAAATGAAGTGGTTCGGGTCACTGAGGGCGCTTTTTTTTGTCTTTTGTTGACATCCATGAAGTGCATCTGATTGTATTCATGTAACATGTATGTGCGGTTTGTTTATATAGCACGTACGTCTGTGTACATGTGACGCGGATTTGTGCGTCCCCGCCACGTTCCGTTGAAGCGCGCTGACGTTTGTCCATATTGTGCGGTTTGTGCGGGTCCTTGTAGCCGGCGCGTGCGTCGGCGTTCTCCATCAGGAGGTTAATGGATGGCATCTCGTAGCGTTGCGCGCGTGCCCTCTCGTGCCCCCTCTCTCTCTCTCGTATTCTCTCTCCGTCCTCCATTTTGCACGGGAAGTGCCGCTGGGCTGCGCGCCGCATGGCAAGCGAGCGCAACGACGAAAGGGCGGCGGCGGTGTTCCGGGAAGCTCTTTAAGAACTCCTCATGTGTAAAATAGTCGCTGCCCGCTGAAAATGATAACACGGTGTGCCGACTTTGTCACATGGAGACGAACGGCCTATTAAATGCAGCAAAATATGTGACGGTCGGGAAGAGAGTCAAAGCAGCCACGGCAGCAGTTGTGTAACACGCCGCCAGCGTGGTGGAAAGGCCAACTTCAAAATATAATCTGACCAAATCACACATGGACTCCGGTGCCTCGGAATGCTTTTGTTTTGAAATTGTTCCCGGCAGCGCCCTGCGGCGTGGCAGCCGTCTTGCCTCGTCTGCCCGACTTTCGTCACAAACGGTTGCTAGCAACAACAGCGCAACTGAATGCTGAAATCATGTTTCACCGAAAATGAAGGACGCTTAAAAAAAAACGGATTAATAAGGCTGCCATTGTACCGTACGGCGCCTGTTACCGGCGTTAGCAAGTGCCAAATAGTTTCAAAGGCAGTTTATGAGGCGGCAATGCCTCGACACACTCGGATGGTGGTCGCCTGCCAACGTTGCCGTTCCTATCGATCAATTTTTATATTCAAATATTTGATTGAACCAGGCTTTTCCCGATGGGCTGTGTCGGTTTGCAGAAGCGCCACTGTGGTTCTGGCGTCACTTTTTCCCCATAGTCATTCATGTTACTAGGGAAGAAAATATTTTGCTGCGATGCAAAGCAAATTTAAGCAAAACATGTTGATTATCTAAAAATAGGTCATTAACTATTCAATGTTAATTTCTCTTGTGCCCATAATTGTTCTTTAACCATGCAAAAAAAAATAATAATAAATTGCTGTTTTTTTTTATTTGAACCAAATATTCAAATATTTGATTGAATTTTCAGTGGGATATCCGAATACCAAAATATTCAAGAGTGGTGAAAAGTGTGCAGTGGTGTTTTAGAGGAGAACAAAATGGATGCCACCCGCATTTGTCTGGTCTGTCTGCTGCCTTCACTGACTTCAGACTCGATGAGTTGGTGGCATCGTGTGTGTGTGTGTGTGTGTGTGTGTGTGTGTGTGTGTGTGTGTGTGTGTGTGTGTGTGTCTCACCCTCCTCAATAATGCATGGCCGCCTCCTAAGTGGAGCAGGCGGGGGTCTTCTTCTCCATCTTTTCCCGAGGCCTTGCATCATGTAGCGCGTAGCATAGCATCCATTATGCACGGGCCTGTATAATCACACGTCGACGTGGCCTCCATAAGGCAGCCTGCTAATTAACCGCAAAAGACGCTTGTAAATTACAAAAAAAAAAAAAAAAAAACAGGCGACAGGCGGGGTCACTTGTGGCCGTCATGTATGAATGTGCTCATGACATCTCCATTTGTTGACGTTTAAAAAAAAAAAAACGGCGGTTGTCTCTATCCTTGACCACTTGTCGGCATTGCGCTGTATTCCGATTAGCGCTGGCGGGCTATATTAAATTAGCTAACGTCCATCATGACCTTGTGCCGTTGTAATTGTGACCTTGCTGTTGTACGCCAGTTCCGCTTTGCGGTATTTTGATCCTTCTGGCTTTTTCCATTCTCTTTGCTCTTGGCTCGGCACCACGGCGTCAACTTATTTCGACGCCGAGTGGCGCGTCCGACTTCCGGTAGCAATCATCAGGGTGAAAAGGATGATCCCCGGGAAGCTTCAGCGCGCGCGGAGGAAAAAAAAATGGCCAAACAGCAAGAAAATCACACTGTGGCACCGCCGCTTAGCTTGAACAATCTGATCTTGACTGATTCCACTGAGACTTGTTGTTCTTTACAAGGACGCCCAATTCTTGGAATCTCGGAACGCTAACGGGTCCCTTACATTCTGACTCCGGAAGAGGAAACTTCGTGCGAACGTATTTTTGTGCGCTTGCCCAACCGGCCAAAATAAGCTTCACCGTCTGTTGCGGGTTCAGCAGTTTCAGTTTAATTCAACCGCAAGTAGGGAAAGCAAATTTATTTGAAAAATTACTATGTTGAAAATTATAGCCTGCGATTGGCTGGCAACCGGTTCAGGGTGTCCCCCGCCGACTGCCCGAAGACAGCTGGGCTAGCCTCCAACCCGCCCACGACCCTTATGAGGATAAAGCGGATCGGAAAATGATTGGATTAATCTTATAAGTGTAATAATTTACAAACGTAGAAATGAGAACACTTTGTTGTGAAGTAACTGTGACAGTGTCAGTCGACTTTTCCCAGGTCCCAGCTTTTGGATCTTGTTAAGGTAGCGTACATAATTAAGAGTCTCGTCAGCGTACGCTGCTGGTCAGAACCAAAATGAATCGCTACGGCCGCGTGGCATGAATCCAATTCATGCCCAGCGGCCAAGCGGGGCATGAATTGGATTCATTTGGCCGACGGCGGAGGTCCAACGTTTGATCCCTCCGAGCTGCAAGCAAGACTGCAGGAGAAGGCAATTAACCGTCCTCGCTACTTTCTGACCCGCGCTCGTCGGAATGCCGCCACCTTCCAGACACTGGCGACCTTCGCCGACGCCAGAAGCGCCGCAGAATAGACACGCGGCGCCGATAGAGAGGAGCGGTGGTATTATTACAATGAGGACGTTCCCATGTTAGTCATTTTTACTTGCGAGCGAGCAGCTCCCGGTAAGACGACATTAAAAGTGTCGAAATGTATTAAAGGCAGCGAGAGGCGCTCAGGCAAATATGACAGATTTGCATCTCATTTCAAAGCAGGAGGAAACAAATCACGTTTGAATCCCGGCCTTGCGATGAAGCGACAGAAGACGTTGATGTGAGCAGTCGCACGTCTCCACCGGTGCTCCCTCATCCTCGCGTCGGCGTCGGCGGCGGCGTCGTCTTAGCGCTAGCGCCGCTACTGGAGATTTGAAAATGCGAGTGTGAATCTTTTTCGGACCGAAATACACGACTCACAAAAGGTCCGAGATTATTCCCTTTTGCAGGTGTCATCGAAATCAAACTGCCGAATGTTTTTAGGCCATGTGCTACATGCTAACCGATCATGCTAACAACGAGGCTTCGCGAGCCACACGCTCTTCTTTTGTGCTCGGGGCATCAATATTGTGTTTGCTTTTTCATGAATCATTCATCGTATGAAGTCAGAGTTCATCCGGGCTGTCTTATTAAAAATGGAGGATATTTGAGTTGGGAAAGGGCGGGGGGAGTTTAGCGGCGGGGGCTCACTGGGAGCTTTGGCAGCAAGCGTGACGAGCGCGTGTCCTTCTTTCGGCAGCGTCCCCCCCGCGGGGCCCGGCGCTGTCGACGCACGCGGAGGAGCAGCGAGCGGAACAGCCCCAACGCGTCCTCCGCGCGCCGCTCCCGTTCTCATCCACTCGCGCCGGCGCCATTTTGGATGTGTTAGCTGTCACGTGTCCTGGCAGGTGACGGATGCTCTGGCCTTTTCGCAGCGCTGCTTGCTCTTTTCCAAAAGTTCATATCAAAGGCAGGTTTTTCTCCTTTTATATCTCCCCGGAAGGGGAAAAGCGAATCAACACGCTGGGTCGTCAGTGGCTTTTGATTGGCGGGATGCCCTCAGGATGAAATCGGGCGAGTTTGACATGGCTCGCTACTTTGTGTTTTCTTGACGTGTTTTTTTTTTTTGGAACTCGGTCGTTCATGACGACACCAATAGCGATTGAGGATCTTGAGTGCGAGTCGGAGCAACCTGATCAGATATAGGTACTGAAACGAAATTGGACTTTGCAGTTGTAATTGCCTCTTTTGAGTCTTTTGCTAAGTCCCCACGTGGAATCCTCTGCATCCGGAGACACCCGAGTCACAAAGCGAAGCGTGAACACCAAGCCACGTGTCCAACAGGGCTGTCGAGTGAGCGTCGCCCCGCGCCCTTCACCCGATCTGCCTAATTGAGCTTCTGTTTGTCAGCGTGTCCAAATCCCGGGCTTTATATAGCCGGACAAACAGCCGTGAATAATGGAGGAGTTTTTTTTTTTCCGCCGGCCCGCCGCGCTTTTGCAAATCTGCTTTTATTACATGCTAGGAAAATCCAGCCTCCGCTGGGCGGAAACAATCGGAAGAAATATGCAACCTGCACACGTACGTTGGGCTTTTCTCTTTTTTTTTTCCATCCTCATCAGGACATAAGAGACTAGTGTCGGCGCTTGCTATTTGCGCCCACTGAGTCATTGAGCTAATTGAAGCATTATACACCTCCGACTTTCAACTTTGGATGACTCCTTCCTGTTGGGATTAGCGGGGATTTGTCCGTGAAGCAACTCTGCCATTGGACCAGAGGAAATAAAACAGAAACGCACAAAGTGAGCAGCACTCTGCCGTCAAGCATGAATATCAAAAGTCGACTTTTGAGAAGCTGGGTTTTTTTTTTCAACAATGAAAGTAAGATAACTCGTTTCCAAACCTTTTTATAAAAATGTATTTTTGAAATACTTTTTTGTGAAAGTGAAACTGATGCGATGTGCACAAACACAAAAAATATGAATGACGCGCGCGCACACACACACACACACACACACACACACACACACACACACACACACACACACACACACCTCCATTTCCCCCTCTTCCCCTCCCCAGTCCACGATCGACGTATTTGGCGCCCTTGGTCAAAAAGAATTGAGCACGGGCAGAGTGCTTCGTGTAGTTATCGAGTGTATATAACTCAAATGTCAAAATACAGAAATGCATTTTACAGTTGCATGATTTAACAAACAAAAAAAAACAGTCCTACCAAAAGAAATCCAAGCCAAAAAGTTCATCCATGCAATGCGCACTGAATGTGCAAGTCCATATGTAACATTCTTTCAAGTGCCTATGTGCTGTAGCCGCTAATCTATGTTGTATGTTTCCACCCATGTGGGGTGCATAGTATGTCGTGTGTACATGTAGCATGTATGTACATGCTCTCACATGTTATTTTTTTTTTTTGTGTCCACAATTGATCCAGAGCCGAATGGCGGAATCCCTCCCATTGTTTGGACTGACCCACTTGTTTTTCAAAGAGCGGCCGTCTCTTGTGATACGTCTTGTTCACATGAAGGAATCTAGCAAATGCAGGCGGGCGAGCGAGTGTGGCGGCTCATTATTTGGGTCAGCTGTGAAGAAAACGCAGTCGCTGCTGTGGGATAGCATCCATTTACACTTGCCTCCTCCCAAAGGGCCAACATCACGAGGCCGCCAGCTAAAAATCCAGAAATGCTCATGCTAATAATTCAGGTTGTGAAGGGGTGAGACTTTTTTTTTGGGGGGGGGGGGGTAGGGGGGGCGGTTCCGGTAAATTTCCATCTAAATTGAACTCCTTGACTGCAGTGGACGTTGCTATTGGCCAACTAGAATGCAACCGTTTACTGCCAGCAAAATTTTTCAACAAGGTCTCGCCGAGCTCGTCTGTAAAATTCAGGTTCGTGTAAATATGAAGGAGAGAAATGTTGGACAACTTGCTTTTTCATATCTGGAGACTAAATAAATTTTTATTTTGCCATCAAATGTGAGGTGTCACAAAAGCCGGCAAAGCTCATTTTCTCCGCTTTTTGGTCAGAAACCAGAGTTTGGGGTGAAACTAGCCCATGTTGTACTGCTGATAATTTAAAAAACGGAGAAGCCCAATTTTTTTTTTTCCCCAAAATATGCTCCAAAACAGCTGACAATATGATGAGGTGTCCTTTGAAAATGACTGGCGGTGATTGTGTTGAAAGGAGTGACCAGAAGTTGGCGACGTCACCTTGTAAAGGATGACTTGCCACACAGCTGCAAAAGATGCATCTTTTGATGCGCGCGTTTGAGAGTGTGACACACGGCTCCGGGCGAGCGATAAGACCTCGTCATGTTGCGTGGTGGACCGCGGCAGAAAATATTCAATTAGATCTTATCTGATATTCCCTCCTCTTTCGTGCGTGCGTGCGCGGGCTAATACCGCTAAGAGACACTTGTTGATAACATCTCATATAACGAGCCTTTCAGATGCCGGCTGATTGTTCAAAAGTATTGAACAAATTGTCGAATAAATCCAGGTTTGTATTTTGCCAGCCGCCAGTCATCCCATCGGAAGAACAAAGCAAATTCTTTGCACCTGTTTTGGGCTCACATTTTCCGAAAATATGACTTTGTGTTTTTTAAACTCTGCAATACTCTTGAGTTTCATACTTCTTAAAAAGCAACGCATGTCTTTGTCAAACATATTTTGCCTGTTTTTTGGAAGGGCTGGAACGGATTAATTGCATTTCCATTCATTTCAATAGGGAAAGATGATTTGAGGTACGAGTGTTTTGAGATGCAAAACCAAACAAACTCAGATCTCGCGGCACCACTGTAATTGTCCAAGTAGTATTATTCTTCTTCTAATGTGCAGAAATATACAATAGTGGGGGGGGGGGGGGAAATGTTCCGAGCGAGATAGTCATTTTACTAGTGCACTAATTTGTCTTCGGAGCGGAGACAAACACACAGCGACGGCGCACAAATTGAGGTCAGCGAGCAAAAGGGAAACAAAATAAGCTTTCGATTGGGACACTTCTCACCCTCCCACCCATTCATGTGGGTTTCGATGTATTTATTTCTTGTGGTTTTGCCTCCTCCGCAGCACAACGTTAACCTCTGACAGAAGCGCGAATTAGCCAATCAAACGCACCCGAGCGGATTCGCCTCCCTGCCGCTTCCCGATGCGTGCGATGTTTTTCCATGAGACGTTTCGGAAGGGGCTGTTTATGCATGAGGTGTTTACATGTAGCCAAAGGCCGCACCCGCGTCGCAATCGGCTTTGGATTCCCTGCAAACTCCGCCGCAGCCTTGCCGACACTCGACGCCTCCTGCTCATTTGGCGCCTCATCTGGAGGTAATCGGAACCATTTGGTCAAATCAGGACTGGACGTATTTCAGTGTTTGTGTGTCGGGCGTGAGCCTTCGGGGTCACTTCGGCTGCCTGGCATCTGTTGCGAGCATCTTGTCTCTGCTCCTTGCGAGTGCTCTCATTTTGTCTTTGTGTGTTTGACGGGTTTTGTGCCGTTCATGAAAGGGCTGGAAACAGCGACTTTTTGATTTTTTTTTAGAGAATGATAATCAAAGGCTGACTTTTGCAAGAATACGTGTGTTTTTTGTTTCTTTGTTTATTTTTAAATACGCCACATTTTCACATCCTGGTCAGCTTTGACTTTAAAATCACATTCTGAGTTTCTCTTGGAAAGTTCTGATGATTTTTTTTTCTCAGAAAAAACGAAAAAAAAGTCAACTTTTGAATGATGCCGTGTTGTGGTACACGTGGTCATTATTTGGCTTCAGCGGTTATCGCATTCCGAACGGCTCCTTGGAAAAAAATGTCTCCTCTGAACTTCAAATGTTTGCGTTTGTAAATGTGATTTCCCCAGCCGAACGCCGACGCCGGCCGATGCAAGGATGCAGTTTCCCGATGCCGACTCGGCATAAATGAAATAACGTAATTACGCTCCGACATCAAACAGCCGCGGGCCAAGCGAGTGCGACGAGATGTAACTTGACGTGACTTTTCAACGGAGGCTCTTCCGTCTTCAAATGCAAACGTGCCGTCGCCACTCAATGGAGCAGCAGTTCTTCCTCCGGATGCAGATTCAGCATAGCGCCCTTGTTTCGCACTGCAACTTAGATGTCTGGGCACCTCGCAGTCCACACCCTCACTCTATCTATCTATCTTTCTATCCTATTAGAAAAAAGGTCAAATTAATCCTAAAACGATCAGGCCGACTTCCCAGTTGCCCTTTCAATCGAGCACTTTGTATCACGGCCGTCTAAAAGGTTGCGGTCCACGGGACTCGGCGGCAGCTCGTGTCCAAAATGATTCCGACGAGAGATGACGTTGCCAAAACGGTTTGGCGTCTTTTCCGAAATGGAAATGAGACGAAAACAATGGAAAATATGAACATTCATTCAGTCTGCACGCAAGCTTTGTCACACTCCAACGCCAACAAAACGACACTCGCATTCACTTCAAGGGGACACCTGAGGGGACAAGTCATTGGCAAAAACAGGGATTGGTTACCTGGGTTATTATGGTTTGGGAATTTTCATTTTGAGGGACTTGATTTTGTTTTTTAATGAATTAATTTTTTTTTGTAGCTTAGTGTTTATTAGTGTCGTTTTGTTGCCGCTGGAGTGTGACAACGCTTGCGTGCGTACTGAATGAAGGTTCATATTTTCCATTGTTTTCGTCTCATTTCCATTCCGGAAAAGACGCCAAACCATTTTGGCAACGTCATCGCTCGTCGGAATCATTTTGGACACGAGCTGCCGCCGCGTCACGTGGACCGCAACCTTTGCGGCGGCCCTGATACAAATTACGCCATTGAAAGGGCAACTGGGGCGGTCGGCCTGATTATTCTTTTTTTTTCTTTTTCTGGGCGGGTTATTTTGGCAAGTTCAGAAGGTCTACCGACGACAATGGGAGTGACATTGTACAATAGGAATAATTCGAAAGTGAAACCAGCAGGGAACAGTGAAAAATTCCAACTGCGCAATCAGTTTGCTGGTCGGGCACATCCGTTTGCTCCAATGAAAGGAATTGAAACACCGACCTTGCGTGTGGATTGACCAGAAGGGGGAACAAAAAAAAAACATAAAAATCTATAGTATGTATGTATGTAATGGACACATGTCTTGAAGGGGCGTGGCCTAACCAGTGAGGTCAGGAGCAGGAGTCGAGACGCAGGGCTTTGCTGCACCTTTGTCGTTTGACCTTGAGTGAACCCGAACCGGTCCTTTGGGGCGGCGAGCATCGAGGTGCGGCCGTTCGGTTGAGGGAAGAAGTCGGCTACCGCGCCGCTCTCCTGATGATTGACGGCTCGGGTTTCGGCGCCAAAGCGGACTTTGTCGGCCAACGTTAGCGGTAAATGCCGCTTCCTCGGCCGTCCTAAAAGTGTTGACGGAGACTCGAGTCGGCAGCTCCGCTCTCACTTGACAAGGGTGCAACTTCCCTTTTCTTCTTCCCGCTTGCTGCGCGAACACGACCGCATGACGGCCGTCAAAAAAACACAAAAGGTTTGTCCGTCAAAGTCGCTAGCGCGGAGAAGAGCAACGTGAACAAACGTGCAGATCGCGAATGCGTCTCGGTGGCGTCGGCGTTCGGGCGCCGTCAGATGCGCCGTCTGTTTCGGGACTCGTATCCGCCGCTTCCAATCCGAAGACATCCCACCGCACGTGTTCTGATCCCACGTTGCCGCCGTGACGCAAATCGCAACTGAGAGCGAGGAAATGCTAATTGTGCCCGCCTGAGGAATATTCAGCTTCAGTTTGGGAAGCAAGCTGAAGAAAAACGTTGTTGTTCTTTCACAGCCAGTCAACTGCGATGTACTGATTGTGTTTGTCCGGGTTTGGTTTGGTTTGGTTTTGGAGCCCAGGTCCAGTTTTGTAGCACTCTCCTTTTGTTGCCACGGTTACCAGACGCTTTGCGGTGTGCTGCGGATTGCCCCAGATTAACTCCGCTTGAAAAGAAAATCTTGGCAATTGATTTATCCATTTGTTGTTGGTCTTCGTGCAGTTTGGAGCTCAGCATGAACCTGCAGATATTCAGGTGACCTCATCTGGTCTTTCTGGTAATGGGTTGTCTTCCGGAGCGCTCGCTCTCTTTCTTGCTCTCTCTCTCTGGATTTCTGCAAGAGATTCCCGTTCACTCTGGGCATCCTAACGCCAAAGAGCATCATCTTCGAAGGCAAAGCCGGCAAGGCACGCTCTTCGCTGGCGTTGTACCTTCCACGTGCAAATCTCAGGGCTCGGAAGAGAAATCGCCAGGACTCGAGTATGTCGCCGCGTCCTCCTCGAACGTTTTTTTCGAAGGACTTGGACAATAGCTCAAGTGATGAGAACACAACCTGAGCTCACACGGTTGCGTATTTTCTCGCTTGGGTCTGTTGTCAGCGTCTCTGCAGAGCGATGAGCCCGTCGCGATGTCAACTTGAACTTGCGTGAAATCCCCCGTTTCTGAGGGGAGGTGCGCTTGATGAACGGAGGAGGAAGCTCGAACGCGGGCCATCTGGACATCCCGGTCTCGGTCCTTTCGGCGTGTCGTTGCCGCGAAGGCGGAGCGAGCTCGCGTTTGCATCACAAGGCCAACAGTCATTCTGCTCTGGGTGAGAAATCAGCACCTGAGCTCTTAAGCGCCGAAGAGAACGTTTGGTGGGAACTTGGGTGTTTTGGTGACTGAAGAGCTGAAAAGTGACTTGGTGATCAAGGGAAGCGACCGACAAGACTTTTTTTTTCGGCATTCAAGTGCAAGAAGCACAAACTCGGGGGGGATTTTTAACTGTGATTTGCAACGTTGGTGGGAGTGTTTTTCATTTATTGATAAGACATGCATTGAGAGTGGCAAACAGCATGTCTACGTGATTTGGGATTTCATTCAAAAAAGCGTTTGTTGCTACGACGCAGTCAATAGGGGGCGTTTCTCAAAGCAAAAGAAGCCAGACGGGCACGAGCATGGCCGTTTTGGACGGGGCGGGGGGGGGGGGATTTATCAACACGCATGACTATTTAGTGTGCGGGTGTCGACGTCTTTGATCAATACGGATTTCTTTGGACTTACCCGCGCTCAAAATTTCAGTCGTCTGCACAAAATTTAGAAGTCTGCACTCTGATAAATGAGTCCCCTGTGGTCAAGACTCCTTCGAAAATCACCACTTGGAACCAAAATAGCTGACTTGTTGTGTCTGTTCAGGCATGACCTCTTCAGACTTTTTGGTGGGTCCACTCATGATTGACGCGTCTGCCACATCTCAGGCTGCAATATTATACCGGCGTCAGGGGCTGAATTAAAAAAAGAATAATAATTTTTTTAAAATCAAGAATATACAGGGGGAGGGTTCCTCCAAAAAAATCACGTCTTGGAACCAAAATGGCCGACCTGTGTTTTTTTTTGAAGCACTGTTTCTTGAGATAATTTTTTTTTTTTTTTTGTATCACACTTTGATCTGTTTTTTTTTTTTTGTGTTTGCGTGTGTGTGCCCGTGTCATGGAAATGTCTGCAAATGTGCCTTGATTTGGCTGTGAGGGCGGCGCCTGCAGTGAGATGACGTTCTCGTCTTTGAAACGGCACAGTGGCGTCCAGTCGCTCCAGGTTGCTGCCGTTTATTGAGCCAAGCCGCAGGGCGTCCACGCTAGTGCGTCGCAAAAGCTTTATGGGTCCAGGCGAGTGTGTGTGTGTGTGTGTGTGTGTGTGTGTGTGTGTGTGTGTGTGTGTGTGTGTGTGTGTGTGTGTGTGTGTGTGTGCCTGTGTGTGTCACTGCCAAGCATCTGCATTGCAGAGGCTGCTGTGGATTATCAGAGTGTGCCGTCCCTTGGAGACCAGCACACTGAAATCCGCACGCTCGTGTCATCTCACACACACACACACACACACACACACACACACACACACACACACACACACACACACACACGAGTGCAGGCCTCCTGGTCTACCCGAAGACGCCAACGGAGAAATGATGCCATGCTTTTAGCCCACTCTTGTATTTGGTTGATTGACTGAAGTGGGTGTGTGCTGTGTTTATTTCAATATATGCAAAAGTATTGGGACACCGGCATCAACCTTGCAGATTTGATCTTCGTTTTACTGTTTGGTGCCTTCTACCATTTTGTTCCTGATTTATTGCTTCATTGTTGCTCTATAAATACAGAGTTGAGTTGAGTTGAGTTGCTGATTTTTAATGGCAAAATGTTGCATTTCAAGGAAAAAGTAGCTCATTTATGCAGATCGAAGAAATACAAAATGTTTTGGGGTGTTTTCAGGCTTATGCTTTGAATTTTTAGGACTAAGTCGCCACTTGGATAATTGGCAAACTCAGAAGTCTGCGATTCTCACTTTTGCAATTCAGTGCCTTTGGATGCGCGGCGAAAGGCTTTTTAGTGCCAATTTGTTGAATGTGCCCATTTTTATGAATGCCTGACACTTTGGGCCAAGCGTATCGATGAACGTGATTGCCGAGCGCCTGGAAAGTCGGCCTTCCGGGCCTCTACTAATGTGCTGCATGCGTTTCATCTTCAGTGGACGACGTTGTCTTTGCAAATCACTTGCAGGGAAAATGTGTGACCGGAGATGAGAAAATGTGAAGCGCGACTGTATATTCTCTCCGCACGCGGAGACGCGCACGGGTTCCCCTGGGGAAGGCGAGGCCGCTTTGGCCCGCTCCCATGTCGTATCGATCCAGCCGTTGCCTTTTTCCCCGTCAGTCTTCCCACTAAATTGGCCCGTTTTCCTGCTCGGTGACTGACGTCTGCCTGCGGGGCCATTCCAGGTGCCGGCGCCGGCGTCCAAAGCGTTGATCAAACGGAGCCCTCGCGGTCTCGACTGTGACGCGCCTGACGTTTGACGGCAGAGGCGCCGGTGTTTCCACGCCACCTGTGGGGTCCCAGACAAATAGGACTACGGAGCCCCCACCCCCATCCCCTTCATATTTGTTCATGTCTCGAGGAAATCAAGACCTGGATGGCACTGAATTTCTTCAATTTCAATGAAAAGTAGACAGAAGTAATGGTGGTTGGTCCCAGCGGCCCTTGACCATCCCATCCTGCCGACTTGGGCCCCCTGGCTCCTTATCTTAAGCCAATAGTCTGGAACTTGGGGGTGTTAAACTGGACAGTGGTCTTAAATTGGACCGGCAAATTGGTGCCTTTGTGCCTCCCCTTTCTCCGGGGAGCACTTTGAAACAGTCCTTCATGCCTTCGTCACATCCCGGTTGGATAAGTGTCACGCGCTTGACTTTGGAGACAGCCAATCCTCCATGAAGCATGTCCAGTTGCTCCAGAATGCTGCCGCTCCCCTCTTGACTTCACTCTGGCATCCCTTCACTGGCTCCTTATGGAGTTCTTTTGAAGATCCTATTCTTTGTTTTAAAATCTTGAAATGGCCTGGCCCCGGCTTACCTCTCTGAGCTCCTCCTTAACTGCCCGGTGCCTCAGGTTTGCAGACCAGGTAGTGAGAACAAAGTGGCCTAAACAGGCAAGATGCAAAAAATATAACTGTTCACTGCTCAATGGGTCTTTAAAAAAAAAAAAAAAAAAAAGAATAGTCTGGAACTTGGGGGTGTTAAACTGGACAGTGGTCTTAAATTGGACCGGCAAATTGGTGCCTTTGTGCCTCCCCTTTCTCCGGGGAGCACTTTGAAACAGTCCTTCAATCTTGGGGCGGAGGCACAATGTTGAAGTGATGGGAGGAGTTTCATTCATAAAAAAAAAAAAAAAAAAAGAAAAAAAGCCAATGTATGTAGTGCACATGTCTCATTTTCATATCACTTGATCAATGTTTCTTTTTTTTTCCCCAAATGGTTCTCAAGTCACGCCTATGACTAGTAAACAAAAATGGTTGGATGCTATCTTGGGGCAGAGGCATCATGTTGAAGTGATGGGAGGAGCTTCATTTCGTCAGGCTTTAGCCTTGTCTAACAATAAAAAAGGCTTTTAGCCATCTTGTGGCACGCATAGCCAATTATAACATTTTTGGGGATGGACATCAATTATGAAAATTCTGTTGAGAGTATGGCAAGATTTGTGGGGGGGGGGACTTCCACCCTTCTCTTTTAGGACATTTCATTTTGGGCCACTGCTAGCAGATTTGCGCAACTTTTGTGGGCAAATATTTTTGGTTATGAATATTGTCATTTGGTGTCCAAACCTGCCATGAAATAGCACTTTTGCGCTTCATTCTTTTCCCCCTTTTAGGTTCAAATGAGAGCCGCTTCCGATTGCTGATTGAAGGTGACTTTTGCATGTTTTTGTTTTGGTTTCAGCGTCTCCGACGGTGCCGCCTTTGCGCTCGGAGCATTTCAAGCCGTGTCACGACAAGGACTTGGCCTACTGCCTCAACGGCGGCGAATGCTTCGTCATCGAGACCCTCAGCGGACCTCACAAGCACTGCAAGTAAGGCCGCGCTGGCGCTTCGCTTGCAGCAAAAAGAAAAAAAAGCCGATGATCCGCAAGGGGAAAGCCTTCGTCGGCGTGCGCGTGAGATGAAAGCCGCCGTCCGTGTACACTGGAAGGCTGTGCGGCAAATGGAGGTTGTGCCCATGTTATGGGTAGAGGTGGATGCCCGGGGGCCCCGCCCTCTGCACGCCCCCCACGTTGCAGATTAAAAAAAGAAAAAAAGCCTTTCCCGATTGGACAAGTCCTTATGCGTGCGCCGAAAAAAGCGCCGTCAGCAGGCATGTAAGATGAAAGCTGTGTAAATTTGAGATTTCTGCCGCATCACCGTAAGATGATGCCCGCAGCACAATGTCAATGTGAATTGAACGCAGTGCAGACGGGGGGACGAGCGGGACACATCACGGGGCATCCACAGTCTCTCCGTCAACGTTGGGACACGGACGCGATTGGCCCCTTTTTGGCTCCGCCGCCATGGCTCACAAATGAGACAAAGAGGGAGTCGATGTACCAAAATTAACTGATTAACTGACAGCTAACGGAATTGTTGCATCATCATTTCAAGAAGGGATGTCGCAACTATGGCCAGGAGGCCATTTAGTGGCTTGCCATCCATTTTTCAGTGGCCCGCGGTATGACAAGGGGAAAAAAAAATTTGACCTGGGTCGCAAGGTTAGTTAAAAGAGGCAAAGGAGGGCAGAGTGAGAAAAAGTCGGGGCCCTCATTACGAATACATTTGTTTACATACCGTTGAACTTTTCTCTATATAGGAAGATACAAATAAAGCGTCGTTTGGACCCCGCTGTGCTAAATTGTCCCTCGGTGTGATTAAATGCAGAAGGTTGTTCGTTTTTTTATGCGCCCGACTCTTGGCTGGCAATTTATGGAAGAGGCAAAAAAATCTTTCAGGTTTCTCTCAACCTGTTGGTGCATACATGAGATGAGCCCTAAGCCTGTGTCTGTGTCCCCAGGACCGAAGACAATACGGTTGTTCGCGTCGTCTTTTCCCTCTTCAGATTGCTTATTGGCACACCCCCCCCCCCAAAAAAAAAAAAAAAAAAACGTCGGTCCCCGGTTTGACTTTGAGCTTGTGGAGGTCAAAGTCGCCGGCCGCTTTCGTCGGCGCGGCGTCTGTCTTGCAACGCGCTCGCAGCTTTTCTTCACACCTTAATCCACACAACAAATCGAGCCAAGTCCACCGACGTGCCGGCTTCACCTATTCAAGGTCCGAGGAAGAACCGGAGGATGGGAGTGGGGGGTTTTCTCGCCATCGTGCTGTGCTTGCATCTGTTACCATGGCGACAACCTCATCTTGAGGATGAGGCAGTACTCAAGAGACAGACGCATTTTCTTGGCTTTTGTGTCGCCATTATCAACTGGCATCTGTGTTAGCTGGTGGAGGAGGACGTTTGGGTTTGATTGACATCATTTACTTTGTCATGGAGGATTTTGTGAGCGTGTGTGTGTGTGTGTGTGTGTGTGTGTGTGTGTGTGTGTGTGTGTGTGTGTATATATACATTCTCTCATGACTGCGAAAGAATATCATTGAAGTAGCCATTTTCTGTCAAGATCTCGTCAGTAGCGGGTGGACCGGTCGCCACTGATTACGCCACTTCTACTGTTTGCACAGTAGTCAGACCACAACTTCCAGCGAAATAATTACACTTCAAAGCAACCTCAAAACCAGTCGCTTTTGAAATGACATGAATTTTGAAGTGTTGCCAACGAGAGGAAAAACAACACAGGTAAAAAATAATAATAATAAATATAGAAACAAAAAGATTGCGGCGAGCGCTCAACACGGCTTTTAACACGGATCGATACATAATTGCGCAGCGTCGGAGACAAATTGAGACAAATCAGGTAGCGGCCGCGAGATCAATGCAAAGGTTTAATAGGGAGAAATGCCGTTTGTGGCTTTATTTGGCACATAATTAATCATTTGGACTTGACGGGGCCAAACGAGCTTTTCAGCAGCCATTTCCTGCCGCGGCAGTGTTCTGTAATGTCCTGCGGGGGCAGCAGTGAGTCAACATAAGTCAACGTTTCAACAAAGCGGCGGCGGCGGCGGCCTCACTTAGCATGGAAACCCGTTGATTGGTTCAATTTTTCTTGTTTTCTATTCCCCTCTCAAAAAGATATTTTTAAAAACTAATTTGGAAAAAAAGTCAAGTTGCACGGGTCATTCATTAGGGCTCCTCTTAATGGTGCTAGTCTGGATTGTTGTTTGAACATGACGAAAAGCTGGCATGCAAACCGGGGAGGGTATTTCGATTGTGTGTATATTACTTGCAAATGTATTTTTTTGAAGGGAATATCTGATGAAGTTGGACAAAATCTTTTTGATTTGATGTGGAAGTTGGACTTCCACTTCCTCCTTGAGTTCAGCCCGAGTGTTCTGGAATGAGATGAATTAGAACGTTGCAGTGCGTGTTTGAAATAAAGTCTCAATCACTCACTCAGTAAAAAGCATGCAAAGTCATGCCATGCTAGCCACCAAATATATTTAGAAGTATGTCAACATTTGCCTTTCGCTCAATAATCTCATTTTTCACCTCGGTGCGTCGCTAATTGTCTCCGCTGAGCCAAAGAACCAACAAATGCGCCGTTTTTTTCTTTCTCGCTTTCTTATTCTATTTCTCTATTCCTCTTTGCCACAATAAATTAGTTTTTATTTTTTTCTTCTTTCCCCTTTAACTTTTCTGCCCCTGCACGGAAGCGGTGACCGAGCAGGTCAAGTTACCCAACCGAGTCTCGGCTCGTTAACCTCTGACGAGTTGTTACGCACGCGCTCGTACGTTGATGTACATCCAACTCAACGTGGGGGCACATCATCGACTTGGGTCAACATTTCTCGGTCTTGAATGAAGCTGCTAAATCTTTTCTCATTCTTGTTTCGCCGCCTGCCCCCCCC
>NW_017842054.1:1349806-1353095 GCF_001891065.2 Hippocampus comes | reverse complement strand
CCCGCTCGTTCCCATGCATGCGTCCACTTGATTCCCCTCCTCCTAATTTTTGCCATCTGTGCTGGGAGCGGCGTACTGAGGCATCATCGTCTCTCTGGCAATAATGAAGCGAGGCCGATGTAGCGGCACGTTCCGGGAGGCGCGAGCCAATGAAAGGGAAGCATATCGAGACGGCCGGGCACTCGGCACGCCGATCCCGGCGGACACTCGGAAGGGAAGGCGAGAGAACGTTGGCAGTCCATCGTAACGCCACAATGATGCTTCCCACATCGCCAACGTGGAAAAATCTCCCAAAAATGAGCAGATGATACACGCCCCGCATTTTTATCCAATTAATCGATGGAATGATCAATAGAATAATCCATTTCCTTGGAAATCACAATGTCTCGTCACCGGTCGCAAGAGGCCCGTGAGCGCCATGCGATCACGATCAAAATCGCTCATCCGGGCTAACGTTTTTAACGTGAGCGTTAGCATGTCTGGTCATGGTGGGGAAAACCGTCACTCGTAAGACAGCCCATGCGCAGAATTTTCTTCCTACTGGTGCGGACAAAGCGCGGACACGTACGCGGCCGGGCAGCGTGTGGAGCAAATGCTTCGGAAATGTCGTTAGCACAAGCTGAGCGCTCGAGTGACAAGAAGGCGCCAGCAAAAACGAGCTACTGGTCACACCGTCGAATGAGCTCGTGTTCTCATTTGATTTCATGTACTTGCGGTGTTGGTTTTTTTTTTTTTTCTCTCTTTCATGCCCCCCCCACCCCCCACCCCTCGCGTAAGTTCATTTGCTGCACTTTCAGTCCGGTCACAATGTTGCGCTTACCTCCATGAGCGACACGACAGGCTCCAAATATTAGGCACAGGGTTGCCGATTCGAATTTTCAAGACAAACCACAGTGGAACCTCGATTTCGCCAATCCAGCAGACTCGGGATTTGCCGGACAGAACGTTTTGTCTTGTCCAGTCAAATGGCCCTTTTGAACAATCGCTGTCAAAGTCTGCTTGTTCAGACCGCTTACATGTGTTTGCGCTTTGGGACTCTATTGTTGCCGATACTTGTACTGTAATTCTTTCTTTCGTCTCACACACACACACACACACACACACACTTTGATATTAGCCACAACGCATTGGCGTGAATGGGATTGATTGTTGCGGCACCTCAATGGCGGCTCGATTGCCCTTGAATCAACGCAGACGATTGATTCCGCAGCAGGACGCCGAGAACAGAACAAGCTCTTCATCAGCTCGGCATCTTCACTCGCTCACAATCGGCATTGATAAGCGGTTGCTGTGGTAACCCTCAGAAGCATAGTCAAAACGCCCCCACCCCCACCCTTGAGAATAATGGAATGACAGCAATCCCTCGGTTACGTTCCAGACCAGTTTCAGACAAGATAATCACTCAGGAAGATCTTTTGCAGGCTGACTTTGATCGTAAGAGAGGAAAATGCTCACATTTGGCCCCGTCGGCGGTATGCGTGCGCTGGCACGTGTCTGCCCTCCCGCGAACGCCGTTGAACGCCAGGGCGCAGGTGTTTGGCAAGTGGAACGAGAGAGAAAGAAAAGGAGGAGCCTGCCAAGGAGTAACGTGAGTGAAAGTCAGAGAGTAATTAGTCGGGCTGTGTCCGAGCGAGGGGAGTGTCAGGCCTCGGGGATGAGGAGTGATTACATGCGACTCGAAGGGTAATTGAATGCTGAAGAAGACCAAGAGGGGGCATGGGGGGGTGGGGGGGAGAATTTATCAGCAGCCCGTATTCAAACACGTCGTGAAAAGATTCAATATGTTCAGCACACATCAAAGAAAAAGGCCCTCATAGCCGTCGCCTGGCCGCTTCTCTCGCTATGTCGCCAGATAACGAGTCGCATAGCAGTACCACAATCGAAGCCGATTGCTATTCTTTGCCACGGCCATCAGTGAATTGCAGATGAAACAAACTTTGGATGAAAGTCATAATCATTCAAAAAACAAAACAAAAAAAAAAAGTGACTTCGCAGCAGCTCTGATGGCAAGCTGCAATTTGCAGACTGCTGACCGCTAACAACTTGGGGTGTGGCAGATCGTGCGCCACGATTTGATTTCATTCTTTTTGAAATACGTTTTGGGTGAAAGTGAAACTGATAGGATGCTTAGAACACAAAAATATTGAATATCAATAACGTGCACAAAGACACACAAATCTTCTTTTTTTGGGGGGGTCCCCATTTGCCCCTATACCCGTCGCAATGGACTTGGGAGCAGTCCGCGGGCTCCGGGTCGACCGACATATTGGGCACCCCTGCCCTAAGACAAACGGATCAAGGGCGATTCCTGTCTCATGGTGAATCGGCGGTTCATCGGTCGATAATGATTATTCCGAAAAGCTCTAAAATTCGATGCTTAATGAATCGGTCCGTAATATTGGCAGCATGTCACTCAGTCTGCAGCGATTTTTCGAATCATTCAATCACAAAAAAAAAAAGTCAAAAGTAAAATTGCGCAAAAGTGCAACGTGTACCATGACAGCACGTCCACATCCGCCGACAAAGACGACACGCAGAATGATGTAGCGGTGAACTGCCCGTCACCTCCACAATCTCATGAGCTGACACCCAAGTCACTCACCAAGCCACACGCACCCGCACCCGCACACGCACGCACGCACGCACGCACGCACACACACACACACACACACACACACACACCCACACACACACACACACACACACACACACACCCACACACACACACACACACACACACACACACCCACACACACACACACACACACACACACACACCCACACACACACACACACACACACACACACACCCACACACACACACACACACACACACACACACCCACACACACACACACACACACACACACACACCCACACACACACACACACACACACACACACACCCACACACACACACACACACACACACACACACCCACACACACACACACACACACACACACACACTGTGCCACATGGCGCATTTGACTGCGGAAATGGATCAGAAAAGCGAAGTGGCGTGCCACAAAGGCCGTCCAGCGAGTGCCCGTATACATTGCAGGGGTTCACATTGTTGCGTGTCTTTATTTATCGGCGCCGTTGTCCTGCTTGGGGTGATGGAGTGCCGCATTAGCGCCGTGCGTCCCCAATGGCAGATTTAAGGCGGTCTCGCTAAAGCTTTTATAGGCCAGTTAATCGCAGCTCAGTCCATACGACGTCCAAATGTGTAAATAGGACATTGATCTCCACAACTGCGCTCCCCCCTCCCCTCCCCGCGTCCTCCCTC
>NW_017842054.1:1334634-1349778 GCF_001891065.2 Hippocampus comes | reverse complement strand
TCCCTCCCTCCCTCCCTCCCTCCACTCCATGCTCATTCCAAGCTCACCCTTCAATAAATATGACTAATGAATTAGTGATGAGAGGAAATTGGCTTAGAGAGGCAATACTGGAAGTAAAGACCAGAACATCATCGCCTTCTTTCTTACCGCGCCGCATTAGCATCCCCGCGTTTGTCGAGGCTTTGCATGCGCGGCGACCCAGAGCTGAGAGAACACCAGCGAGTCATTGTTATTGTACGCTGTGCTTGCATGCTTTGCTGCTCCTTGTGTGTTACAATCGTATGAAACCGCCGTGGCCTCCACGCCGGCGAGTCTCAGTGTGGTACGCAGGCTCCCTCCAGTGGTCCGTGAAAGAATCGCTGCCAAAGTGCCGTTCACTTCGATTGAACTTTGCGAGTCAAGACGTTTGTGTTGAAGCATTTCTTTGGGTACGTTTTTTTTTTTTGGATGCGTGAAAAGTTGAAGAACCGTTTGCTTATGTGGTCATTGCCATTAGCCCGTCAATGTCGTTTGGCATTCTGTGTTAGCATTAGGCTAGTGCACTGGATTTGACAAAATTACATGGTTTGGTTGAACGTCCTATAAACAAATGTAAAATGCGGACTTCTCTTTTCTTGATGTGTGAGCTTTACAGTGAATTTATTTATCCAAATGCAATACAATGTTTGTAATGACAAACGGAGCCCAAAACATCGGATATTGTCATCTACAGGGTGACGGAGTTTACCAGTGATGAAAGGAAGTGCTTTCGACTCCTTTGCCGAATGTGGAAGTCAATTGCTGGAATGTCTTACTGTTGGGACAAATTTCTTTTTTTTTGGTTGTTGTTGTTTGTCCTCATTTGTTGTTGTATTGGCAAAAGAAATTATGAAGTGGAAATGTGTTGTTGTTGTTGTCTTTTTGTTTTTTGTTTTTTGTCTTCTGTGTCTTTAACCAAGCAGGAAATCGACCTATTTATTTATTTGGATCCAAATACCCGATTATTCGATTCAAATTTTCAGCAGGATATACACCTCCCCAAATATTTGATAGCTGCATCCCTACTCCGATGCCTTCGTTCGCATCACTGGTCGGTTGCCGGGCGTAATTGCGACCTGCAGTTAATCAAGGAGCTCTGCCACACGCAGAATATGCATCTTGCCCTGAAACATATTCCCGGGCGATAACGCCAGGCTCACGAGAGTTGAAAGGAAAAGAAGAACAGAAGAGTTTTCTCTTTTTCCAGGTGCTAGATTCTCATTCTGAGGAGCTAGCTTGTGTATATTGTATGCAAATGACCGGTCTCTGTGTGCCGAGGCTGATTAGAAGAGTTTAATTGAATCGGTGCAAGATGCCAGGCATCCATTTCTGCTGCAGTGCACCGATCGATGTCGCCCGTTCAATATGCCCTTCATCATTCCACTCACTTTCTGTTTGGTTTTTTTAGGGGGGGGTTCAAATATATTTTTTTTGTTTGTTTGGTTGGTTGTTTTTGTTTTGTTCTTTTTGCCTCCTGCCACAAAACTTCTCTTGTCAAGCGTGTTTGTGGAGCTTTTGTGTCACTGCTGTAGACTTTTGTATGCTGAGATTTTCCCTTGCCCTCTCGCTGTTTGTTTCCGTTCTCACGACATTGAACTCATTCGCCGCCAGTCTTCTGCGTCATCTGGAATCAAACCGTTTTCCGCCACCGACCAATGTATTCGTCAAGTGTGGTTTTTCAACAATTAGGTGAGGAATGGGCTGTCACCCAGCTTGCCTGGAAAAATTCTGGTTTGTCAACTAATTTAATGACGAACAGACACTAGTACATGGCGGCGCTATCTCGCTTTAGTTTTCTGCACAGCTTTTGAGTGGAAGATAAAGAGTAGGTGGTGAATCTCGCCCTGTCAGGCCACACACACATAGAAAAAAAAAAAATCAATTTTCACCCCAAAATCCGAGCATTATATATCCGTAAATAAATGTATTGATATATTGTCATCAGTCTTGTTTTTCTTGTTTTATAATTTTAGATGTCACAAAAAAAATTAACCAATATCAACATTAAAGTCATTGTTCTGCTCTCTTTCTTTTCACAAAATGTTTGTTTTCTCTGCTTTTGGGTCAGAAACTGGTGTTTTTGGTTACCTCAACCCTCGTTCTACTGCTGATTACCCACCCCGGCCCACCTCACTCGCTCCAGCATTCGCTTTGTTGTTTAAACTCTCATCAGTGAGGAAACCCGGTAACGATTCCCGCTTAACGACAAGCGCATGCAAATGCAACGACTCTGATAAAAAGTGCGCTTGTGTGTGTGCATCTTTACTGTCAAAGACGTCTTTGATCGCGGCAAACATTAGCAGTCCAATGGCGCCAGCCAGGAAGCCGAAAAAGCTCTTTGACGTCGGCAGAAACTTCCGGGCTCGCAGGTGGACGCGTGCCACAGAGAGGCTCAACTTGGAAGCCAAATGTTTTATTAAACACACTTGGAATGCTTTGGGAAAGATTCCCTAGCGGTGTTTCTCAAACTGGGATTTGGAGAACCGGGGCTTGTGAGTCTAATCATCTGAAACACCGCCAAAATGTTTAAAAATATGTGATTTAGAGTATTTCTGTGGAATTGAATGGAAAAATGTTCAGGGGAAGTCGAAAAAGAAACGTCCCAATTTCTTTTGAATGATGTCATTGTCATTTGCTTCTTCTATAAGTGAAGCTGAGGTGAAAGTTTGATTAAAGTGGGTCATCGGATCACATTGTTACCTTGAGATACTGGTGCCTCGACTTTCCCTTGCTGTGGAAGGACAATATCAGACGGTGGCGCTAAAGCAGCATGACGCAAGTTTGCCAACCACCGATAAACACCACAGAAGAAGAAGAAGAACAAGGCGTGGCACTCCATTAGGTACTGTGTGTTTTTCTGCACGACGATACTGTTAAGTGAATACTGTTCTCCTTCTTTTCATCGAAAGCAAAAACTTTTGTCATTCAGTTCACCGGAGAAAGATGATTTGAATGAATTCGACTGGCATCTCAAAGCACCACTGCATTGGAAAATAGATTACATTTTTAATTTCCAGGCCAGATTGAATCTCCTTGCCTGCTTGTACAAAATGGCATCAGCCCACTCAGCATGGGGGCTGCCAGTGCGTCCATGTGAGAAGCTCGCATCCGCAACACCCCCCATTCACATCCCCACTGACCCCGCCTGACCTCACCTGACCCGACCTACCCGCTGCCCGCCTCTCTGATTAGTACGCTCTTCCCCAGCCTCCTGACGCCTTTGACCCTGAGGAGCTCGGCGCATGATACTTTTCGAGCGCTGCATGAATCAAATGTCAGCAGGCTGACCTGTCCAGAACCTTCGTTGGTGGGGGCGTGGGGGGTGTTGTCTACGACCCACCTGATTAAATCCGATGAGGTGTGCAAAGATGATGAGCAATGATGCGGTTGAGGCAGGAGGGAGATCAAGGTCAAGCAAAGCTGTTGGCTCCATTTTCGAAGCCGTGGTGTGGAACCCGGAGACACACGCTACTTACTAAAAGTTGGATGTTGCTCTTGCTAGAAGTGGCTAAAACACAAACCGAGGCTCCGGACAGAAGCACGGTGCCAAATGCGGGAACATTTTTTTCAAATTGGGTTATCTGCTAGAATGTGGCTAATGCTAGGGTAACAAACGAGTCCATCTGACAGTGGCTAAAACACAAATGAAGGCTACAAGCTGTGGATGCTGAATTGTGGCTAACAACAAACAGGGTTATCTGCTCCAATCTGGCTAATGTTGGGATACCAGGTGTGCCGTAAGGCCACATACGGGAAAGAATTGTTCGAATATGGCTAACGCTAGGCTAACAAGCTGGCCCACCTTAGTGTTCACGATCCCAATCCTGACATGATTCCAATATTTCAAATGCACTCGAATGCTTCCCTAATGTGTTAGTTTGTCTAACTGGCAGCTTTCCGTCTTTCTCTTAATGCCATCAAACGTTTTAACACCACCACGTTATCATGTGGCAGCAGCGGTAAGCGATCCGCCTATTCACTTGTGTACCGGGCGGCCTCTGTCATCATTTAGACTGTAATTAGCCTCATTTGCATATTTGCGTCCGTGTCTGCGTGTTTCTGTTCTGTGTAGCGAACCGCTAGCAGGCAGACATTAGTCACACATGGCGGCCTGCGGCGTCACTTTGTGTGACTGAGTGCGGCGTTAGCACACCTAGCAGAGACACAAACGCACACTAATACACACACCCGACGGAAACGGCGAAGCCACATGTGCATATGTCTTCACTGAGCACTTTGTCACAAATACACGGCTAATGGCATCGGCTAGCTCAATTATCCGAAGCTCAGACTTGAGTCATATTTCAAGGAGCGTGCCAGGTTAAGAGAGGGACCTTTCTGACAGGACCAAAAACTTACCCCCTCACACAGGATTTTATTTTGTTTTGCTGTTGTTTGTTGATCTGTCAAGCTAGCAGGGAAATGTTGAACAGTCCTTTCACACACTGTTGATCAATATTATGACGCCGGCTTCCCTCCGAAAAGGGAGATGAGAAAAGGAAATGAAAAGGAACTAAAATCACAGTTGGATGGACAGCAGTGCTGACTTCAAATAGAAAGGCGGCCACTGTAAGGCATCTTTCCAAGTGAGTTGCCATTCAGTGCAAATCATTAGCGTAGCTTTCGTGCCATAAAGGTGAACCGATATTGTGTCGATCAGGATACTGGACTGTATCCTGTCTATGTTCTGTTGGCAAAAGCAAGGAAAGTGTTAACCCAAAGGGAGCATTACAATCTGACTCCCCGAAAAGAGGAAACAAATACACATGCTTATTTTAGCATAACGACGTCGCCAATCTCGAATCAGCTTGATTCCATGGATGAGAAATCTCGGCGAGATTGCGCCGTTATCGGATTGATCGATGACAGGGAGTAGCACAGCTCGGCGACGCTTCCTAATTCAGCTCACGGAAGCGAGCGCGAGCGGCGAGGACGCTCCGGCGGGGAAATCCACGTGACAGATTTGTGTCAAGAAATGCAAAGCGGAGCTGAATATTCATGCTGCCAAATTGACGACGACTCGCATGATTGCGCCTCGGGACGCTTGGGGCAGGCACGTTTTCCACACACCTGCGAAGCGGCGAGATCGGTCACGGATTGAGCGGAGACATGACCGGATGATATTTGATTGCGAGTTGCGATGGCGGTGATTCGAATCGTAACTCGAGTGATTAATGTGGCATTTCGTAGGGATCATTTTGTAACGTACAGTCATCGGAGTGAATTCTATCTTATACTGCAATGGAAGCGTTTGATATTTAGGGTGACTAATATTTTGTCAACCTTGTAATTGGAATGAATCGCATGGCGTTGGGATTGGAGTGAATCGTGTCCTAGTGTAACTGGAGCGAATGCCACTGGCGTTCCTATCGCACCGCGAGGACATCGCCGTGAGTCTCACCAGGTTGGGAGTCTCTTTCCGCATATTGTGAACGTACCCTGATGGAAATTTCGGCCTCACCGATGGACTTGCACCTTCTCAACTATTTGCGATTACACTTTAAATCATTGGAGAACTGTTGTACTTTTAAGAGCCAATGAAATATTCAAACAGGTTAATGCGAGGGCTCTTGTTCGCGTAAAATATTGTTTGGATCAAGAGTTTACTCGTCGTCTCCACTGAATTATATCCCTCCCTCCACTCCATGCTCATTCCAAGCTCACCCTTCAATAAATATGACTAATGAATTAGTGATGAGAGGAAATTGGCTTAGAGAGGCAATACTGGAAGTAAAGACCAGAACATCATCGCCTTCTTTCTTACCGCGCCGCATTAGCATCCCCGCGTTTGTCGAGGCTTTGCATGCGCGGCGACCCAGAGCTGAGAGAACACCAGCGAGTCATTGTTATTGTACGCTGTGCTTGCATGCTTTGCTGCTCCTTGTGTGTTACAATCGTATGAAACCGCCGTGGCCTCCACGCCGGCGAGTCTCAGTGTGGTACGCAGGCTCCCTCCAGTGGTCCGTGAAAGAATCGCTGCCAAAGTGCCGTTCACTTCGATTGAACTTTGCGAGTCAAGACGTTTGTGTTGAAGCATTTCTTTGGGTACGTTTTTTTTTTTTGGATGCGTGAAAAGTTGAAGAACCGTTTGCTTATGTGGTCATTGCCATTAGCCCGTCAATGTCGTTTGGCATTCTGTGTTAGCATTAGGCTAGTGCACTGGATTTGACAAAATTACATGGTTTGGTTGAACGTCCTATAAACAAATGTAAAATGCGGACTTCTCTTTTCTTGATGTGTGAGCTTTACAGTGAATTTATTTATCCAAATGCAATACAATGTTTGTAATGACAAACGGAGCCCAAAACATCGGATATTGTCATCTACAGGGTGACGGAGTTTACCAGTGATGAAAGGAAGTGCTTTCGACTCCTTTGCCGAATGTGGAAGTCAATTGCTGGAATGTCTTACTGTTGGGACAAATTTCTTTTTTTTTGGTTGTTGTTGTTTGTCCTCATTTGTTGTTGTATTGGCAAAAGAAATTATGAAGTGGAAATGTGTTGTTGTTGTTGTCTTTTTGTTTTTTGTTTTTTGTCTTCTGTGTCTTTAACCAAGCAGGAAATCGACCTATTTATTTATTTGGATCCAAATACCCGATTATTCGATTCAAATTTTCAGCAGGATATACACCTCCCCAAATATTTGATAGCTGCATCCCTACTCCGATGCCTTCGTTCGCATCACTGGTCGGTTGCCGGGCGTAATTGCGACCTGCAGTTAATCAAGGAGCTCTGCCACACGCAGAATATGCATCTTGCCCTGAAACATATTCCCGGGCGATAACGCCAGGCTCACGAGAGTTGAAAGGAAAAGAAGAACAGAAGAGTTTTCTCTTTTTCCAGGTGCTAGATTCTCATTCTGAGGAGCTAGCTTGTGTATATTGTATGCAAATGACCGGTCTCTGTGTGCCGAGGCTGATTAGAAGAGTTTAATTGAATCGGTGCAAGATGCCAGGCATCCATTTCTGCTGCAGTGCACCGATCGATGTCGCCCGTTCAATATGCCCTTCATCATTCCACTCACTTTCTGTTTGGTTTTTTTAGGGGGGGGTTCAAATATATTTTTTTTGTTTGTTTGGTTGGTTGTTTTTGTTTTGTTCTTTTTGCCTCCTGCCACAAAACTTCTCTTGTCAAGCGTGTTTGTGGAGCTTTTGTGTCACTGCTGTAGACTTTTGTATGCTGAGATTTTCCCTTGCCCTCTCGCTGTTTGTTTCCGTTCTCACGACATTGAACTCATTCGCCGCCAGTCTTCTGCGTCATCTGGAATCAAACCGTTTTCCGCCACCGACCAATGTATTCGTCAAGTGTGGTTTTTCAACAATTAGGTGAGGAATGGGCTGTCACCCAGCTTGCCTGGAAAAATTCTGGTTTGTCAACTAATTTAATGACGAACAGACACTAGTACATGGCGGCGCTATCTCGCTTTAGTTTTCTGCACAGCTTTTGAGTGGAAGATAAAGAGTAGGTGGTGAATCTCGCCCTGTCAGGCCACACACACATAGAAAAAAAAAAAATCAATTTTCACCCCAAAATCCGAGCATTATATATCCGTAAATAAATGTATTGATATATTGTCATCAGTCTTGTTTTTCTTGTTTTATAATTTTAGATGTCACAAAAAAAATTAACCAATATCAACATTAAAGTCATTGTTCTGCTCTCTTTCTTTTCACAAAATGTTTGTTTTCTCTGCTTTTGGGTCAGAAACTGGTGTTTTTGGTTACCTCAACCCTCGTTCTACTGCTGATTACCCACCCCGGCCCACCTCACTCGCTCCAGCATTCGCTTTGTTGTTTAAACTCTCATCAGTGAGGAAACCCGGTAACGATTCCCGCTTAACGACAAGCGCATGCAAATGCAACGACTCTGATAAAAAGTGCGCTTGTGTGTGTGCATCTTTACTGTCAAAGACGTCTTTGATCGCGGCAAACATTAGCAGTCCAATGGCGCCAGCCAGGAAGCCGAAAAAGCTCTTTGACGTCGGCAGAAACTTCCGGGCTCGCAGGTGGACGCGTGCCACAGAGAGGCTCAACTTGGAAGCCAAATGTTTTATTAAACACACTTGGAATGCTTTGGGAAAGATTCCCTAGCGGTGTTTCTCAAACTGGGATTTGGAGAACCGGGGCTTGTGAGTCTAATCATCTGAAACACCGCCAAAATGTTTAAAAATATGTGATTTAGAGTATTTCTGTGGAATTGAATGGAAAAATGTTCAGGGGAAGTCGAAAAAGAAACGTCCCAATTTCTTTTGAATGATGTCATTGTCATTTGCTTCTTCTATAAGTGAAGCTGAGGTGAAAGTTTGATTAAAGTGGGTCATCGGATCACATTGTTACCTTGAGATACTGGTGCCTCGACTTTCCCTTGCTGTGGAAGGACAATATCAGACGGTGGCGCTAAAGCAGCATGACGCAAGTTTGCCAACCACCGATAAACACCACAGAAGAAGAAGAAGAACAAGGCGTGGCACTCCATTAGGTACTGTGTGTTTTTCTGCACGACGATACTGTTAAGTGAATACTGTTCTCCTTCTTTTCATCGAAAGCAAAAACTTTTGTCATTCAGTTCACCGGAGAAAGATGATTTGAATGAATTCGACTGGCATCTCAAAGCACCACTGCATTGGAAAATAGATTACATTTTTAATTTCCAGGCCAGATTGAATCTCCTTGCCTGCTTGTACAAAATGGCATCAGCCCACTCAGCATGGGGGCTGCCAGTGCGTCCATGTGAGAAGCTCGTATCCGCAACACCCCCCATTCACATCCCCACTGACCCCGCCTGACCTCACCTGACCCGACCTACCCGCTGCCCGCCTCTCTGATTAGTACGCTCTTCCCCAGCCTCCTGACGCCTTTGACCCTGAGGAGCTCGGCGCATGATACTTTTCGAGCGCTGCATGAATCAAATGTCAGCAGGCTGACCCGTCCAGAACCTTCGTTGGTGGGGCGTGGGGGGTGTTGTCTACGACCCACCTGATTAAATCCGATGAGGTGTGCAAAGATGATGAGCAATGATGCGGTTGAGGCAGGAGGGAGATCAAGGTCAAGCAAAGCTGTTGGCTCCATTTTCGAAGCCGTGGTGTGGAACCCGGAGACACACGCTACTTACTAAAAGTTGGATGTTGCTCTTGCTAGAAGTGGCTAAAACACAAACCGAGGCTCCGGACAGAAGCACGGTGCCAAATGCGGGAACATTTTTTTCAAATTGGGTTATCTGCTAGAATGTGGCTCATGCTAGGGTAACAAACGAGTCCATCCGACAGTGGCTAAAACACAAATGAAGGCTACAAGCTGTGGATGCTGAATTGTGGCTAACAACAAACAGGGTTATCTGCTCCAATCTGGCTAATGTTGGGATACCAGGTGTGCCGTAAGGCCACATACGGGAAAGAATTGTTCGAATATGGCTAACGCTAGGCTAACAAGCTGGCCCACCTTAGTGTTCACGATCCCAATCCTGACATGATTCCAATATTTCAAATGCACTCGAATGCTTCCCTAATGTGTTAGTTTGTCTAACTGGCAGCTTTCCGTCTTTCTCTTAATGCCATCAAACGTTTTAACACCACCACGTTATCATGTGGCAGCAGCGGTAAGCGATCCGCCTATTCACTTGTGTACCGGGCGGCCTCTGTCATCATTTAGACTGTAATTAGCCTCATTTGCATATTTGCGTCCGTGTCTGCGTGTTTCTGTTCTGTGTAGCGAACCGCTAGCAGGCAGACATTAGTCACACATGGCGGCCTGCGGCGTCACTTTGTGTGACTGAGTGCGGCGTTAGCACACCTAGCAGAGACACAAACGCACACTAATACACACACCCGACGGAAACGGCGAAGCCACATGTGCATATGTCTTCACTGAGCACTTTGTCACAAATACACGGCTAATGGCATCGGCTAGCTCAATTATCCGAAGCTCAGACTTGAGTCATATTTCAAGGAGCGTGCCAGGTTAAGAGAGGGACCTTTCTGACAGGAACAATAACACAATTTAAGGCGACAGACGTCAACAAAATGCTCACAAATGTTCAATATTTAAAAGAGGCGCGAATGTACAGGTCGCCGTTGCTACGGTACAAGGGGCAAAGTAAGGTTTTCAGATGACATGACAGCACGTATGAGAGCTGGTCTTAGCATTTCAAGTATAAAATGAGTGCGGCTTCTCAAACAAGTCAGAAACCAAAAACTTACCCCCTCACACAGGATTTCATTTTGTTTTGCTGTTGTTTGTTGATCTGTCAAGCTAGCAGGGAAATGTTGAACAGTCCTTTCACACACTGTTGATCAATATTATATTATGACGCTGGCTTCCCTCCGAAAAGGGAGATGAGAAAAGGAAATGAAAAGGAACTAAAATCACAGTTGGATGGACAGCAGTGCTGACTTCAAATAGAAAGGCGGCCACTGTAAGGCATCTTTCCAAGTGAGTTGCCATTCAGTGCAAATCATTAGCGTAGCTTTCGTGCCATAAAGGTGAACCGATATTGTGTCGATCAGGATACTGGACTGTATCCTGTCTATGTTCTGTTGGCAAAAGCAAGGAAAGTGTTAACCCAAAGGGAGCATTGCAACCTGACTCCCCGAAAAGAGGAAACAAATACACATGCTTATTTTAGCATAACGACGTCGCCAATCTCGAATCAGCTTGATTCCACGGATGAGAAATCTCGGCGAGATTGCGCCGTTATCGGATTGATCGATGACAGGGAGTAGCACAGCTCGGCGACGCTTCCTAATTCAGCTCACGGAAGCGAGCGCGAGCGGCGAGGACGCTCCGGCGGGGAAATCCACGTGACAGATTTGTGTCAAGAAATGCAAAGCGGAGCTGAATATTCATGCTGCCAAATTGACGACGACTCGCATGATTGCGCCTCGGGACGCTTGGGGCAGGCACGTTTTCCACACACCTGCGAAGCGGCGAGATCGGTCACGGATTGAGCGGAGACATGACCGGATGATATTTGATTGCGAGTTGCGATGGCGGTGATTCGAATCGTAACTCGAGTGATTAATGTGGCATTTCGTAGGGATCATTTTGTAACGTACAGTCATCGGAGTGAATTCTATCTTATACTGCAATGGAAGCGTTTGATATTTAGGGTGACTAATATTTTGTCAACCTTGTAATTGGAATGAATCGCATGGCGTTGGGATTGGAGTGAATCGTGTCCTAGTGTAACTGGAGCGAATGCCACTGGCGTTCCTATCGCACCGCGAGGACATCACCGTGAGTCTCACCAGGTTGGGAGTCTCTTTCCGCATATTGTGAACGTACCCTGATGGAAATTTCGGCCTCACCGATGGACTTGCACCTTCTCAACTATTTGCGATTACACTTTAAATCATTGGAGAACTGTTGTACTTTTAAGAGCCAATGAAATATTCAAACAGGTTAATGCGAGGGCTCTTGTTCGCGTAAAATATTGTTTGGATCAAGAGTTTACTCGTCGTCTCCACTGAATTATAAATGAATGAAGAGAGAACAACTCAGCATCGAGAGTGAAAACTTTGAATTCAAGGAGTCAGACGGTGACTATGCTTGTTTGTGTTGTATTGTTGTTGCTGTTTGGCCAATGTCAAAGGTGAAGGTAAAAGGCCATATTGCGAGTTGTTTTAGAGCAAGTTGACAGATTTTTTTTTCCCCAAACCACAGAATATTGTGCTTTTTCTTGATTTTAAAACGTAACAAGATAAATTGCCTTGGTGCTACGGGCTGAAACGGATAAAGAGTTGTTTTAGAGCAAGTTGACAGATTTTTTTTTTCCCCAAACCACAGAATCTTTTGCTTTTTCTTGATTTCAAAACGTAACAAGACAAATTGCCTTGGTGCTGGGGGCTGAATCGGATAAATGGCCTTTCAGTTCATTTTAATAGAGAATTTTTTTTTAAACGGCTAAATGGAGTTCCAAGTTTGGTCACAGAACTAGTTCAAGCCGCGCTGTAGCTCGTGCCCGTCAATTTCCCATCATATGCCATTTGACAAACGCTCCAGACTCTGTCCTGCTGTTAAATATTCATCACGTGATCAGAGTTCACTTCCTGTCCTTAGCGTGGAGCCACCATCACCACCACGGCGAGAGAGCGGCTTCCAGTCGGGGACGAGAGTCCGCCCGCGGGGAACGCGACAGGCGTGACCTCGTTGCGCAGAACCTTCACCTTGTCTCCGCCGAGCACTAAATATTCCCGGGCTGTGTTGAAGGCCAAGCGGGCCAGACGAGATGCGAGCGGCCAAGCATGACAATGCACACACACACACACACACACACACACACACTAGTCGCCATCATCACACTCAGAAATTTAAGTTATTAGCACATGCTAACAGTTTTCACGGCATCACAAAAAAGGCATTTTTACTTGACGAAAACAACCCAAAAATTGTAACATAAAGGGGGAACATTATTAACTTGGTCTCAAAAAACATGGAGGGGAAAAAAACTGACATTCAACATTTGGATGTGTGCCACCTGAATACAAATATTAACATTTTCAGGAAAAGTGGTGTTTATGTTCACAAAATGTGACTAATGAAGCTCAAACTGAGATTGAGGTCAAAAATACACAAACTCGTGGCGAATGAAAATCTAACAAGAGAGGCAGTCACAGTTAGCTGAAAGCTAAGGACCGACAGTTAGCATGTTAGCATGGCCAATATTTCAAATAGGGCTATTGACCACCGTGGGGCTGGTGCGAACCTAACCGGTAAAAAAGCACAAGACAACCGTAAAGCTACAGACATTCACAAAAGGCTAACATATTGATCATATTTTAAATAGAAATTAACTGGCAGAATCGAGCTCATGATAGTCAACCAGATGCTATCTCTGCTAAGAGTGTCTAAAAAGGCTCCATGCTAACGTGGCGAAAGTTGGCAACGTTAGCTGTCGATACAGTATACCAGTAAAAACACCATTGCGGGACCTCACAGGTGGCCAACGCTCGGCGCCGGCAACCACCGCGATGGCGCCGTCCTGGCTCCTCAGACAAGATTAATCCACTTTCATGCTGATGTGTACAAAGCCCCGTTCGCCGCCTCTACTTTGCTAATAACTCACGTTGCCAATTAATCTCCTCATTAGTCATTGGTTTGTGCTCCAGCTACATGCTAACTCTCCCACTTCGCAGACGACGGGTGGAGATTATCTATCCTACCTCCGGAAAACTCTCGGTTTTCGCGCAAAGAAACATGATTCCTTTTTATAGTTGTCGCTCATCCTCAGACATCAAGCCCACCGAAATTGCTAATGAGGGCAAATAGGTGGCTGAATACCACTCGTGAAAATGGTTGGACCAACAATGACATCATCCTACCCGAACCAGGACGTCGCCGGCTAACATGCCTACAGGCTTTGGAAACCAAAAAGACCTCAGTCATTCCTAAATCAACTTGGTCACGCGCTAATACGCACATGACGCCCATTTACACAAATCATCTGAAGTCATCAATGTCGGGAGCTCCAGCCTCACGCTGATCCAACACGGGAGCACAATAATCTGGATGTTAATCCGCCGTGTCGCGTGTCGATAGCAACCATCGGGGCGCGCAAAGTTTTCCTGCCTCGGTGTCGGACGAGCGAGACGAACCAGATTAGGCCATTGTTTAATTAAAGTGTTAACACGCATTCCCGCCAACCTCCTTTCCCCAAATTTTACATCCAAAGTGCACTAATCTCCCGCGGTCGCCTGCGGCAGCTAGCTCGTTAGCGTACGCAGAAGGAAGAAGTGGATGATGTTGATCCTGCATGTCCCATTAACGAGACAATTAAGATCTTGTCAGCAGAGTCGAAGTCATTCTGGGGTTACGTTTACTTTTCGCTTCAAAGGGCTAACACGGCTAAGCTAATGGACTCAAACGAGCTGAATGGGACTCCAATTAAATTTGAAGCTCGTACACATCATGGCAAAGTTTGATGACTCTTGATAGACCTCACGGATTCTCGTGAAAATTGAACCCCTGCGCAGCAGCCAATTTGACTTAGTAACAATAACTTTGGTTCACATGCTTATGATGAGAAGGCCCACAAAAAACAAACACTTTTTTTTTAAATGAGGGAACAGTGCCTGAAAAGACGCAGGAAGTCTGCTGATTTGTTTGGTCATTATAATTTTACGTTGACCTTTCTAACTCATTTAAAAATTCAACGACCCAAGCCAGTTGCACTGAGCAACATGAAAGCTTTATCATGAGGTGACCCACAAAAAAGTCTCAAAAAATAATGCCAGAAAAGACACAGGAAGCATGCTATCTTCGTCTCCTATTGGCTGTTCACGCAAATTTAAAAATTCAACCCCTGAAGCAAGGTTGCAGAGCAACATGAAATTTTGTACAGATGCTTATCATGAGCGGACCCACAAAAAAAAGTCTGAAGGCAACGTGGATAAAAAGACACTGGAAGTCTACCATTTTGTATGAATCCATCATTCGAGCTGCTTTTTGGCCATTCACGCTTGATAATTCAGCCCCCAAAGCCAGTTAGAAGTCGCAACACGAAATGAGGTCCGCATGTCTACGAAGAGCAAACCCACCAAAAGTGTCTCAAGAAGCCACACCTGAAAAGTCACAGGAGGTCGGCCATTTTGCTTTCAGGTGGCCGTTTTAGGGTTATTTTCTCCATTGCCAGGAGACCTTCGTGTAGACAAACAGCTCAAGATTTGCTCTCAAATGTGAAGCACTTCCACAAGACAGATGGACGTTGGAGATTTTTGCTGTGTGTGCCCATAACATGTCAAAATAACTCCTTCTCGGGGGGGCGCGAATGTACGCCAGATCTCATTCATCACTGCTGCTCTCAGCTTTCATTTTGTTGCACTTCAGTCCACAGTTTGTCCTTGACAGAGCGCACGGTACCCACTCAGCGGCCATCTCGCTTTGGTCTTTGGTGTCGCGCAAAGCTTGGTGTCAAACTCCAAATGCTCAAGTTTCCACCCGCGCTTTCTGGCCTCGGCAAAGGTAATGAAGTGGAAATGAGATGTTCGTCCACATCGTTGTCCATCTTCGGAATGTTTCTCACAGCTCAACCAGATCAATTCATCAGGCTGTTTGATGTCCTTTTTGGAAGGTTACTTCGATTTATTACAATTGCAAGCGTGTGCGCGTGACTGTGTGTGTGTGTGTGTGTGTGT
>NW_017842054.1:1307079-1334594 GCF_001891065.2 Hippocampus comes | reverse complement strand
TGTGTGTGTGTGTGTGTGTGTGTGTGTGTGTGTGTGTGTGTGTGTGTGTGTGTGCGCGTGCGTGTGTGTGTGCATGCGTGTGTTACATAAAGCCTCACCTCAACGTGTTTGCCAAGCAGCACGTGAGTGTGACCTGGCTCTGTATATGATGTTACATAACACACACACACACACACACACACACACACACACACACACACACACACACACACACACACACCGACATGCTGACAAACACACATGCTGACAAACACACATTGGTGCATAGGCTTGTACACACAAAGTTATATGTTGACGAACACGGAAACTGGCACACACACACTCACACACACACACACTCACACACACACACACACACACACACACACGCACACACACACACACACACACACACACACACACACAGCATCAGCAGCAGGAGCACGTGTTTACATCTTTGAAGTTTGTGCAGTGAGTGCATGCGTGCTCTTGTAATGAGATTTAAAAATAAAAACAAATGTTTGAGGCTCACCGCACTGAATTGTGGGATTTTCAGCACAGAAACTCCGAGCGGCGCGTACGAACGTTGGCACCCGTACGCATTCCATCGTCTACATGCAGGGAAAACGGGCCTTCATTTTAATACTTTGAATATTCGTTTGACCGAAACCAGTTTGACTTTGCGACATGAAATTTGCGAGCCATGTCTTTCAGGAGGAGACCCGCCCCAAAACATTACATATTTTTTGTGTGCTTGAGTGGACACTTTTGGCCTTGGCGGAGGTCTTTGTTCAGCTGGATGCCTTTCTAACTTGACTTGAGCAGCTCTGAGTCCCGAATGCGCCTGTCAGATGACCCAATGAAACATTTGAAAAGGTTTGGCCACCACACCCGCAGCCCACAAAACCTTTTGTACTCTTCATCTTTGATCCCCAAAATCCGAAGCAGAATTCCACATTACGTCAATGGACATTGGCGGGACACTCCAACCCGGAATCTTTTAGCTGCGAGCCCGACGTGCTAACCACTAGGCGACGTGCCATCTGGACAGGCCTGGAAAAGCGCTTGTGTGCTCCAATCTCAACTGCCAAGTTGATGTGGGCCTCCCATTTTTAATCACTTTTGAGGTACAAATTGAGAGGGGAGCTGCACGTCGGCCACCCGTGTCTTAGCCAGCAATCGCGCGTGTCCCCCCCGATCCCTCCCACGCATACTTTTCATGCACGCGCGTGTGGCGGCGGCCGCGCCGAGGGACGCCGATTACGGCGATCGCCATGGAGACGGCACGGAGGTGGCAGCCGCCTTTAATTGCCCCGCGGGGACTTTCGAAGCGAAAGAAGATGAGACAATATGAAAGGGAAAAAGCCCCCCGCCCCCGAAGACGCTGCAAATAATTTGCCGTGAAGGGGAGTGAAAATAATAACAAACGGAGGCCAAAGAGGACATCCAAGCGCCAGGAAGAGCGTTCGTTTGTTTCACTCAATGTCAAAGCCGTCGTACGAAACGCGCGCACGCTCGGCCGAAAGAAATCCCGCAGCGGACGTCAAATGCGACCTTGATGGATGATTGATGAAGCGGTGTCTTTATGAAAAACAACTTGCATAAAATCTTCAAGCCGGCATCATAAAAGGGGTAAAAAAGAAAGAGGAGGCCGCAACCGAAGACTTTGAAAGTTCGTTTGTTGGGGCAAAAAAGCAGAATTGAAAGGTTGTCGTTTGAAAAGTAGAAAGATTTTGAAAGGGACGCAAAATCCTGAATGAAACGTGCCACGGTTGTTTTTACGCAAATGGAATGAATGAAGAAATGACTGAATGAATGAAATGTGCTTTGCTGTTTTCCTCAAATGAGCCGCCGTCGCCCTCAGTCAAATTCGTCGTCTGGCCTCACCTGGACCCAAGGATCACACAAAGGAACTCTAAACAAGCCATCCAAGGACATTAGGATTAACTCGACGGCACTGGACAATGTGCAAGCTTCAAAGAGTACACCGTGAGTTTTTAGCAAACTAGGAATATCAAGTATTTTGGCTTACATCAACCAAAAGGCTTTAGCATTGATTTAGCCACTGGATTTGTAAACATGACCAGATGATCCATCTTTTCTTGTCTCTGCTGCTTTTTTTTTTTTTTTTAACCCACTTGCAGACTAAAAAGTCTTCCCTGCTATCATTCATAATTCATAGCAGCATATTTTCAGGCAGACTTTTAGCCGCTTGCCGGCATGTCACAGGCAATTGAGAATTGGCCTAAAAGTGCTAATGCTAATGCTAATGCTAATTGAGGATGTTTTGGGGGGGGGGGCATTATTTTGCTTAATAAAATCACAATAATTGCTATTTTCTTTCATTTGTTTTACTTCAAAGTATTATGTCTTGGACGTATTATGTTTGCATAACACGTCAATACGCAGTGAGGTTTCGATTTGAAAGCCTCACTGCGTTTTCATTTTGTACTTTTGAAACGGACACTTTTGTTTTTCAAAATAATCGTAATTTTTTTTTTGTAGATTAAAACTGGCAATGTTGATGACCTGAAAGTTTGAGGCCAGCACATACTAAAAGTTTTTTTTTTTTGGGGGGGGTGGGGGGGGCGTGAATTTTGTGAGCACATGTGAATAATTGACGAATCCCTTTGCTCTCTTGAAAGCCTTGCGAGACAGACGCCCGCGTTGGCCAAACATGTTTTATTCATCAAGTCCGCCAGTTCAACGCCGCAGCCGAAAACTGCCTCGTAACAATTTGACCGCTCCAAAGTTCGAGAAACGTAAAGCGCATCACGTTCTCGAAAAGCGAGCTCCCTCTAGTGGTCCTGACATGAATGGCTGAATTCCACATTCAAATCACTCGTCAAGTTACGGTGACTGTCACGATCACAATTTTTTGTATTATTTTTTGAGGAGGTTTAGTTTTGTGTTGTATTGGTGATGATGTTAGAACAAAAAAAATGTAATGACATATTCCTGAAGTGCATTGAAGTACATTTGTGACAATGTTGAGAAAAGGCAAGATGATTATTACAGAAATGTGGTCGTGCTGGAGGCGCGGAGGGCATGGAGAAGGAAATATTTGTTGTGTGGGAGCTCCTCTTTTCTCTTCCTCCTCCTTCTCTTTCTCCCCATTCTTCTTCTGCACCTCCTCTGCCACCAAATCCTCCTCACCGATTTGCATTGGTTCCTTTTCATCTTTCTCCTGCTCATTTTTTTTCCTCCTGTTTTCTTCCCCGCCCCCCTTTTCGTCCTCCTCCTCCTCCGTGTTCCCTTGGACCTCTTCCTGCTCCCCCTTCATACTTCACCTCCACGTTTGTACTTTTCTTCTTCCTTCCGTTCCTCCTTCCTTTGTCCCCGTCATCCTCCTTTTCCCGCTCTTCTTCCTTGGCTTCATGTTCTCCCCTCGTCCTCCTCTGAGTTTCCTTTCCTTTTTCCCCCCTCTCGCTTCGTCTCCTCGTCCACCTCCGACTCTTCATCCACACCCACGCCGCCCTTCACGTTCAAGAATGTGCCAGTTGTTGTCAATGTCGAGGCGTTGACGTCACGTCTGTCCTCCGTCTCTCCCCCCGCCAGGTGTCGAGAAGGCTACCAGGGCATCCGCTGCGATCAGTTCCTGCCCAAGACCGACTCCATCCTGTCCGATCCAAGTAAGACGCTTACACGTGAGACCAGAGCAACATTGCATGTCACGGCCCAAAGTCAGCGCCTGACCCGTGTCGTTCTCGGCGCCTGACTCAAAGAAGAAAAACAACACCGTGAGCCGTTGGTTCTTTAGACGGTGCTGTGCCTGCACCGACAGGACAAGTTCCCGGTTTTGCTACATGGCAGCACCGAGTAAGCGCAGGCTCCGCTTGTGATCCGGCCTTGTTGTTCCTGATCGGTGCGTCCCGGTTAGCGTCATTAGCACCTCTGCCGCCTCCTCAACAACGACGTCTCCGTTGCTAGGCGCCCTCTCAAAAATCACAATAATGCGTTCGCGCGTTGTCAGTGTCTTACTTAAAAGGCAGCCCGCAGCGTCTTCGAATGATCCGGAAAATAAGCGGCTGCGCGACCGCACAATGGCAGCGACGTCTTTGTTTGGATCACAAAGTGGCCCAAAATGCATCGGCGGGAGTCATCTGACTTCCCAATCGATAAGATTGCTCTCGTATTATTCTTTTGTGACTTGAGTAAAATCCAGTGATTACGGATGATTCAATTTTGACATACTAACCAGTATGTCAAAATTGAATTGATCGCTTACATCGAGAGGCGTCAGAATGAATCCATTCGACAACTATTTTCGTCATGGAGTAAAGGTCGTGAGTACACAATCAAACCCTTTTGTGTGATATTGCTTTATTTTTGCTTCATTGTTTTGTTTTTTTTTTTGTTTTGTTTTTTGGTCACCGCAATAATTGGCTCATAAACCGCATCGGGAAAATGGATTTGCAATTCGCTTGAATGCAAAACAATTTTATTTGATTAATCAATACAATGATGGATTCTAAAAAATAAGATAAAAAAAAATCCCAGGTGACAGTCCTCCATGTCTCTAAACATGACTGATCTGCAGTGTTGTGCCCGCCATGCTAGTTGATGTTGTCACGCTCGCATTGAACGTCGGCCCACTTGCGAGCCAACGCAAAGCCGTCTTTCATTCTTTCTTTGCTTTTCTCTCCTCACGTTTGTTGCTTTGACTGCTTTTCGCCTCCCCAAAAAGTGGGTAAGTGCAAAACTGGAGAAGAAGAGCAACGGTGTTCCTCTTCTTCTTTCCCCCACCCTGTCTCCACCCCCCACCCTCCTCTTTCCCCACCACAACTCCCGCCCAGCAACCCTCCCCCACCTGACTCTTGTGCTAGCAACTCATCTAAACATACCAGTTTACTTTTGGTGTGACTGGAATTTAGTGTCACTGCGCACTGCAAAACGGCAAAAAAAGCTAGCCCAAAATGAAAGACCCTGTCAAAAAGGAATGGAGAGATTTGTTCCTGAAAACATTCTAGAGACTGGAATTGTTGAAAACACACGCAAACGCCGAGAGCGATCAAGTACAGCCATCCCTTGCTATATCCCTTATTCAGGGTATCTCTTCGTTCTTTCTTTCTTTCATTTTTTTTTTTTTTTTATTGCTCTGCACAGTTACTCAACTGCACATCTGCCGGCAAAGTCAACATGCTAACCTAATTGAATGTATCGCAACCAGCCCGGAAGAATGATAATCCATAACATGTGTTTATGGATAGAGGAAGGATGGAAACGGCAGCTGCTGCGCTTTCAACGGCTTTTTGAAAAAAGCAATAACGACATACACTGCACAGCGTTCACGGCGCACTTGCTGCTAGCGTTGAGAAACACCGTCACCGTGCGCCGCAGCGGCTAATGCTACAGCCAATACTAGAGAAGGTCGTCACGTGTTGACTTCCGCAAGTCCTTTTAAAGACATTCACATTCGCAGTCATGTCATGGTTTCTAGTGTGGGGATGACAGCCCCCAAGTGGTCAAAAACAATACCTGCACCTCGCATGCATATACTGTACCGGTCTTAACAACATATCGAAATGATGTCATGAATACGATGTGGCTACTTTGTGGATTTGATCTCTCGCGGGGGTGGTCTGGAACATAATTTCCATGCTGTTGTGGAGTTAGAATGTTCACCATTCCATTTTTTTTAATTCTTAGTTTGTTATTTACATAATAAATAAGAGCTACCAATTGTCCTCTTCTATTTTGCTGAAATGAAGCGACACGATCCTCATTTTATTTTTTTCCTTTTGTTTTTTTTCAGCCCACTTTTTGCAGTGCAGCATCCGCTCGTGTCGGTTTTCCACCTGGTAACCTCCTAACATGCATCTTTACCTGCCCCTAACAACCCCCCGCCCCCAACCCAATACCTTCCCCGCCTGCACTTCCTGTCCGGCTAACACTTAGCAACATGCCATCAGGTGCGAGAACAGTTCATCAGTCTCGGCGGAATAGCAGTAATTGTGGGGGTAATTTGGGGTGAGTGAGGACGAGGCCGAGCAGTTGCAAAGAGAGCCCACGACGACGCGCTTAACTGCTGACTCGGCAGACGTTTACGTTTCCCAGAAAAATACACGGGGCAGAAAGAATCGCTCGAGCGTTGAAAAGTTAGCGTCGGCCGCTAACGGCGGAAACATTTGAATCGCTCAAGCCATTTATTCTTCTCGACTGTTCATTCATCATTTGGGACTTTTTCTCCATTTGTTGGAGGCACTTCCAGCAAATGTCAAGAAACAAAAAGCCCATTTTACATCCAACAACAAAGCAGGATTTTTTTTTTCTTCCGAACCAATTGCTCACCTAGAACGTCAAACACATACGGCAGACTCATGGAAACTAGCATAGAAGTTGCGTGAATTACGAGCCTTCAAACGACCGTGTCGTTTGTCCAAAGCGCAAACTTTGTTCCCAGAACCTTGACGACTCGCAGTGTGTTTTATTTGTCGGGTATGTGTGAAGAAATTATGATTTCGCCATCAAAATGTCTCTCTCAGGCTCGATTTTGGGCTTGATAGTTTGATGTGTCACAAAAGTCCCAAAATATTTGCATGATAGCCAATGTTGTGCTTGTCATGTTGACAAAAAGCTCATCTTGTCTGCTTTTTTTTGTCCGAAACTCTTGTTTTGGGTGAAGCTTTCCCGCTGATTAAAAGGATAGACGCAAAGATTTTTGTTCTGGGTCAAGAAGAGAGTCCACTCATTCTTCGCCGCTTAGCACAATCACCTTGGCTCTGGAAAGATGTTTCCAAATGCGCCAACGCCAGCTGTCAAGATGAGCGCGTGTGCTTTGAAAGCATCTGGTACTCGATGAGTGAAGGGCATCTTGCTCATTTCGGCCACGTATGAAGACTGCACTCAAGGAAGGCCCCCAAAATGCACCAAAACACACAAAATGTTTCTCCTGGAGTGGAGCCAGAGTTCTTGGATAATCGGACCGCTAAAAACAACACGAAAGCCGCCTGAAAGCACTTTCCTGTGATTTGCAATGACTGCGCCGCGACCTCGTGGAGTGACGCGTGGGGGGCGCGGCGCGGCGGTGACGATGTATAAAGACTTGCTTTGAAAATGCGTTTTGTTTTCAAGCTCCTTTCCATTTGCATCTCGCCGACTTCGCGCGTTGAGAGCCCGTGAACGATTGTTCGCGCTCCAGCTGTCAGCCACACTTTTTTTTTTCTCTTCTCACAAGAGAGAGAGAGAGAGAGAGAGACACGGCACACAAGAAAGGGAAAGAACTCGAAGAAGAAGAATGCACTCAAAGGCGAGAGCAACTTGAAGACGGCGTTCCAATTAATGACGAGCGACAGGAAGAGAGGCAAGCAAGAAGAACTGCAAAGGGGATAAGAAGGGAAGAGGAATTCGACGACCCGCCTATGGCAGAAAGAGAAAAACCTGAAGAAACACACACACAAGAACATCGAGAAGAGAAGCGCTCAAAGCGGCGTGGCAAAGAATGACAAAATAACTCGACGCTTCCTTCTCAGTACTTTTCCTTCACGTTCAACTTGAGGATGAGCACAATTGTTTGACTTTGGCGGAGGTCATTCTCCTTCTTCTTCTTGTAGTGTCGCTGTTTATTTAAGTATGTACGGACCGTCCCCCAGCGGGGGCGTCCATCTTGAGCACAGGGGCGTCCGCACGGCATCCATCTTGTCCCTTCCTGATGGATGCTCCGCCATCTTCAGCGCCGGCGGCTTTACGGAATAGCCGACTTGGAAATTGAGTTTGTAACCCACCGAGATCAACGCGGTCGTCCGTCAAGGTCGGCCGGACGCCGGCTAAATGAACGTGTCGGACGCAAGATGAAAGAGCGGCATTGGGCCGAAAAACGGACACGTTGTTTACTGCTCGTGTTGGGCGGCCGCGCTAGCGCCGCCTGAGGAATGACATTTGCTTGACAATGTCATTAGCTCTGTCTTTGTTGCCAGAAGACCGAAAAATAAATAAATAGAAGCATTTCGTCTTCTCGAGGCGAACGAGACTTTCAAAATAAAAATACTTTGTTTTGAATCTGCGATTTTGTGAGAGGGGAAAAAAAAAAGACTGTGCTTTGTAGGAAAGACTTTCTAAACAGAATACTATGTTCTGCTCAAAACAAGACTTTCAAAATAAAACACCTGGCTTCCAACACCTAATTGTCTTCACTCGCAAAACAAAAGAAACCTGTCTTTCAAAATAAAACGTTTTCAATCTGCGCTGCAAATATTGTGAGGAAGGAAGCGTTTCAAAATAAAATATGTTTCGAGCAGGCACTGTCTTCAGTCACAAAACAACAGAAAGGACACTTTCACAATAAAAGAGCCAGGCCAACTATGTTGGCAATGACAGACCTTCACAATAAAACACAGGCTTCCAAAATGAATCATTTTGTTCGGAAGGCCCAGCGTGTTTCCAGTCACGCAAAAAAATGGAAATAAAAGACTTTCAGGAACTGTTGGGGACAAAAACCTTCAAAATCAAAAACTTTGATTCTGCTCGAAACAAGTGGTCTTGAGACATCAGAAAAGATTGTTGTCATTCAACAACACCAAATGAGTACTGCTAATGCTAAATGCTGATGCTAACATCCTCTCTCTCTCTCTCTCTCTCTCTCTCTCTCTCTCTCTCTCTCTCTCTCTCTCTCTCTCTCTCTCTCTCTTCCCTTTTTCCCCCTTGCTTGCCTTTCTCCTTTTCGTGCGTACCCGCAGACCACCTGGGCATCGAGTTCATGGGTAAGATCACCTCTTGGGCGGGCATGTGTGTTTGTGCGTGCGCGCCTGTTTGAGTCAGATATTTTCCATCCAATGTGAATGGGCTGCAGTCGCCATGGAAACGGCCACAACAGGGAGGAGACGGGTGGGCAGAACTGCCATCACACGCAATCCTCATTTGTGGTGTGCGTGTGCGTGCGTGCGTGCGTGTGTGTGAGTGTGTGTGAGTGTGTGTGTGTTTTCGTTGAATTGGTTTTAAATCATTTTAATTGAAATTAAAATCCATGTTTTTTTTTATTCTTTTATCTCATTGATACTTGGTTAATTGCCTTATTGAAAAGATTAAATTAAAAAAGGTACACCTATAAATTGATTCATTCATTATTACTGAATTCATGATAATTATTCACATTCAATACTTGTTGATATTTGATATTACTAAACTATATGAACAAACTAATTTACATACAGTATTTTTTTTCTCTAATCGCAACTTCGGAATTATTTTATTATTAAATGCAAATACTTTACCCATAAATTTTAGTGTTTCATTAATTGTCATGAAATGAATAGAATTAAAATCAGTTTCTTCATTTTTATCCATTCATCTCATTCAATAATAAATTAAAAGATTCATCTGAGAAAATATATTTAAATCTTCAATACTGTAATGTGATCCCTTCATTCATTATAACAGAATTATTCATCAATTATAACCGTGCAATGAATCTTGCCCAATGTGCTGTAGCTGATCAAGCTACAAAACAAACTCCAGGTTGACATCATAGCTCACCGATCGCTAACAATTCATCCATTTCATGAATCGCAAGCCTGGGTGTCTCGCAGGGGTCCACCTTAGGTCCACTTGTCTGCACCATTTAGCTCCTCCCCCTAAGCGCACTCTTCCATCACCATATGCTCGCTGTTGACTCGCGGATTACCTTCAGTTCCTTCAAATCCACGCTCCCACCTCCCTCAAGTTCCACAAAATCCAACTCTTAACATGTGTACACGCACATGTCGTGTATCTCCACATTTGAGCATGTAATAGTCCCCTACTGTTACGTGGCACTTGGTTGTGTTCTTTTCCTATAAAATGTTGTAATGTATGATTGTTGTTGGGGTTTTTTTGTGCTTGTCTGTGTGTGTCCCTGTTTTGTTTTTTTGTTTTTTGGGGGGTGGGTGTTGTTTGTTTGTTTGTATTTTCCATGTGCAGAGAGCAAAGAAGTGTACCAGAGACAGCTGCTGTCCATCACGTCCATCGCTATGGCGATCGGCCTCCTGGGAGTGCTCTGTGTCGTTCTCTACTGCCGAAACAAGTCAGTCAATGGAATGAAGCGCCACCATGTTATATTGTACCTGTGCATGTACTCCTGTGTGGGTGTCTGCCTGGCTGGCTGTGTGTGTGTGTGTGTGTGTGTGTGTGTGTGTATATGTGTTCTGGATGTCAATGAATATATTTGTCTGGTTGGTATTTTGTGTGTGTGTGTGTGTGTGTGTGTGTGTGTGTGTGTGTGTGTGTGTGTGTGTGTGTGTAGGCGTCGGCGAGAGAAGCTTCAAGCTCACCTGAAGGAAAGTCGAAGTGTGAAAAACTACACCACAAACGTGAACAGCGTCCTGGACTCCAAGACCAGAAATGGCAAAGCCGACATCAGAATGCAGCAGGTCCTCTTCCTCCTCCTCTTCCTCCTCGTCATCATCGTCATTGTTATTTTTGTTGTTCATCCTCTCCCTCTTCCGGTTGCTCCCCAACTTCTTCTTTGGATTCTCTTGATCATCTTCTTCAGGCTCTGCATGATGATGATGAAGATGATGATGATGATGAAGATCTTTAACATCTGAGTCTCCTTCTTCTTGTTTACTATTTATGTTTTCTCGCAGCAGTATTGCAAACGTCCTCCTGCATGTCGTCACAATGATATGTGCGAGCCGCTGTCCAGAAGCACTCCGAAGCTCACGTGTGTACACACACACACACACACACACACACACACACACACACACACACACACACACACACACACACACACACACACACCCACACACACGTGTGAACAAAAATGCATTGTTCCATTTTTGTGGCTCAGCACGGAGCAGAGGAGTGTTCACTGGTCGGCCGCTCACAGGACCGCGACCGTTCCCAGAGGACGCCCCAAGGCTTTCGATCTGTCCTATCATCACCTCCGAGAGGCGGAGCTTACTGAGAGGGAGGTTGAAGCGCCGCGCAGGTGAGGAGGCTCCCAAAGTGCACCTCCACGTTACTTACCGTGAACCCCTTTTTAACTCCATGTTGAAGTGAAGGGGAGGAGCTTTGTTGAGTCAGGCCACGGCACGACAGACGGGGGGAGTGCAAGCGTCTTGACAAAAGAGGTCAGGAAGTATGTGTCGGCGGTGGGGAGGACAGAAGCAGCTGCAGTGACCCATTTATTTCTTTCCGTGCTCTGCGGGAGGGCGAGATTCCGATTATTTTCTTTGATCCTTTGCGTCATTTGATTGTTGAACGTTGCTCAACGGGGTATGGGTCGACGTTTGGCTTGCGGACACCTTGAATTTCCTCCTTAGGGATTGATTAATCAAGTATCAATCCATTTTTTTGACTGCGTGTGTATCTTGGGTGCACGTGTCTTTTTGTGGGTCTGGATGACGATCTGGTTGTCAGTCTGTGTGTGCGTTTGGCTGAGTGCTTTTGTGTGTGTGTGTGAGAGATAAGGGCGGCAGGGTGTACTCGACCCGGGCGCCTCTCCGTCTCGACGCGGCACCGGCCGCGCGGCGCCTCTCCTCGCTCCGCGCGGCGCACCCGTCCTGGTCCAGCGCGTGCGAACTTCACAGGCGCTTTCCATCTGATTGCCTTCGCCGGCATCAGACGGGATTTGTCGGCCAACGTTATCTCAGGAATTAGCCTTTCCCTCCCCGCATCGTCCTCCCTTATCAGGCGCGTCATCTCCGCAGGGACGCCTCGCAATCTCCGCCGCGGCAGATGATAAAGGCCCGCAAGGTTTTCCTGCGAGACGAGGCGGCCCCGCGCGCGATTGGCGGGAAAAGGCGAGATCGGGCAAACGTTGGGGCGAGATGCAGAAACTGGCAATCGCAGGAAGACAAAGCCTAACTCATTTCCTGTCACATGACCCCCAGAGCTGAAAACATGGCCTCCCCAATGCTCAACCCTCATGCCACGATTTTTCGCAATTGGCACATCAACGGAATAGAGAACCACAAAGGCTCACTTGATCGTGTTTGTCGCTTCTCGGTCCGAGCTGCTCAATCCTCGCTCTTCACAACTCGGTCTTGACGGCTTCTCTCAAGGCGTCGCCTTCTTTAACTGATAATTCCTTTCTTTTCTTGTTTCCTGTCAAGTTGCATCCATCAGGAGGAGCCTCGCTGGCCCGAGCCCAGACCCGAAGACCCGGTCAATATGCAATTTGCCCTCAACATGCGCTCGCAACCCGACGGCGCCCCCCCCAGGCCGGGGAGCCCGACCCGCCGCTCGGCCTCCGTCCCCATCGTCCCGTTCGTGCGGGTTGGCCACGACGACGAGGTTTCCTGTATGCAAACCGCAATGATGTCATCAAACGGCGCCGCGCCCCGCCAGGAAGGCGCCGGCGATCGTGCCACGGCGCCTTGTCGGCGGGGGCGAGAGGACGGGGAGCGGGAAGCGGCGCGGCTGCTGCTGCGCGAGGCGCACGAGAACCTCTGGGCCTCGACGCGCAGGCGGCAGGAGGAGGGCGGCGGCCCGGTGGCGATGCGGGCAAGAGAAACTGTTTGTCTCCTCAACTTTCACGTGGGCGGAGCCTCTAAGGCCACGCACACTCAATTACTGAGAGAGCCGGACCAATGAATAAAGACTACAAAAGACGCTCTCGTTGGATAAAAGAAAAATCATCACGCCATTCTGGATGCACACAAAATGGCTGCCGAGAAGAAGGGGGGAAAAAAAAAAAATCACTTCATTTATTTGCGAAACACGACAAAAAAGATACCAAATAGCCCGTTGCTCCATGGTGGTTTTCACTGTACAAAGAGTATATGAATATATATATATATATAAATATGATATATGGATCTAAATATATCGAATTCAAAAAGTGACCAAGTTGAAGAATGACAGGAGTGATGTTCGTCTTTTTTTTTTGTTTGTTTGTTTCTTCTTCTTCTTCTTCCTCCCTTTCGTTTTGTACGACGAACGCTGTCACGAGCGCCTTTTGCTGGCCGACGCCAAGATGGCGACGGCGATGACGACTTGTCAGCCAAGAATCACAGTACGCGTGTGCGTGTGAATGCCAGCGCGCGTGCGTACACATGCCCGCGAGAGTGTGCGCGCACGTGCGCCCCCGTTGTTTTTTTTGTTTTGTTTCTTTTTCAAGTTGCCAGCGGTCACCAAGGCGTGCACAAGGACAAAAAGGAGACAAGGACACAGCGGGAGAGAAGGAAGCACATTTTCTGAATGTTTTCTCATCTGATTTTTCCATGGATGTGGGTTGGCTGAGCGGCGTCAGCGTGTGGGCTGGCTCTTTGGCTGTTGCAACAAGAAATAAATGTCTCTATGTTGTATCCTCACCGCGACGCGCACTCTTTGCGTCCGTGCTGTGGAAAACAATTGTCCCACACTTTGAGACTTGACAGGCAAAAAAAAAAATCTTGACCTGTCTTGCAACCCTGCTTCGGTTTTGAGGGAATTTGGCAAAAAAACTCCCGTCGAACAAAGACCCAGACTTCAAAATGGCTGCTGACCTGAGGCACCGGGCATGTAAGGACGAGCTCAGAGAGGCAAAGTGGGCACAGGTCATTTCAAGATTTGAAAAAAAGAACCAGTGAAGGGATGCCAGAGTCGGAGTGATGTGCTCTCTCTTACGAGTCCCAGTCAAGAGGTGAGCGGCGGCATTCTGGAGCAACTGGAGATGTTTGATGGAGGATCGGCAGTCTCCAAAGTAAAGCAAATGACAGTCATCCAGCTGGGATGTGACCAAGGTATGAATGACCATTTCAAAGTTCTCGTGAAAAAAAGGAGACGGTTGACTTTAGCCGGCTTAGATGACAAAAGCTGGATTTAACTTTTTTTTTTTGTTTATTTACAAAATAATTTTAAAAATCCAGGTGGTCCCACTGAGAGTTTTGGAGTTGCTAGACAAACACGCTTGCAAAAATTGAGGAGTAAGAAATGTTGTTTGTCCTTTGAGGCGGATTATCCCTGAGCGTTGAGCTTCAACTCCAAGTTGGAGAAGTAGTTCGATGTACACACTCACAGTTGTACGTGTCAAGCACATATGCTGCGGTGCGAGGCTGTGAAGTTGCGAGCTGCCACCTTCCAGAAACGTGTCGTTCTAAAACTATTTTTGAGAGTTCATAAGATTTAAAAAAAAATAAAAATCTGAATCACTCACATACACACACACACACACACACACATACGTACATACAGAGGGAGAGAGAGAGAGAGACACACGTACACAAAAAGAGAGAACCGGCAACCCCTCTGGTGTACGTTGACATGTGGCAAAGTGGTCTTGTGACCCCCCTGTTTCATTTCCGGGCACGCAGCCAAGCCCCCGAACATAAACGAGGTCGGCCTGATCATCGGCGGTCTCCAAAGATGTTCCTGATCACTTCTCCTGTGAGTTAAGAATTGTATTAATTTTTTGATTTCTTTTCCATAGTCATGGCAGCAATGGCAGTCCACCACCGAATCCCAGCGTCAAGAGTGAACAGGTTTAACACGTCTGAAAAATCCCCCTCAGGCGTCTCCCGACGGGATTCTCACTTGGGCGAAATCGGATCGAGTCTTTGTTGACTCGCACGGCGGCGGAATCGGCCCCGGGAATGGGCCGGCTTACCGGTATGCGTGGACCTCGCTGTCGCAGGAGCGGCTCTCTGAACAAGTTGGGGTCTCTTCTGGCTTTGCTGCGCTGCTGTTTCCATGGCAACACCGGCCCCAGGTAAAGTCGAGCGTTATCGTGGTGTTCAAATCAATGCCTTCTCTCTCTACTCTGACTCAATCAATCGCGGTCACAAATCTTTTGCAGGTTTGAGCGTCGGAAGGCAGACAGCTGAGGATTTTCTTGATGGATGGGCAGATGAATTGATTGATTGGTCAAGCACATATGCTGCGGTGCGAGGCTGTGAAGTTGCGAGCTGCCACCTTCCAGAAACGTGTCGTTCTAAAACTATTTTTGAGAGTTCATAAGATTTAAAAAAAAATAAAAATCTGAATCACTCACATACACACACACACACACACACACATACGTACATACAGAGGGAGAGAGAGAGAGAGACACACGTACACAAAAAGAGAGAACCGGCAACCCCTCTGGTGTACGTTGACATGTGGCAAAGTGGTCTTGTGACCCCCCTGTTTCATTTCCGGGCACGCAGCCAAGCCCCCGAACATAAACGAGGTCGGCCTGATCATCGGCGGTCTCCAAAGATGTTCCTGATCACTTCTCCTGTGAGTTAAGAATTGTATTAATTTTTTGATTTCTTTTCCATAGTCATGGCAGCAATGGCAGTCCACCACCGAATCCCAGCGTCAAGAGTGAACAGGTTTAACACGTCTGAAAAATCCCCCTCAGGCGTCTCCCGACGGGATTCTCACTTGGGCGAAATCGGATCGAGTCTTTGTTGACTCGCACGGCGGCGGAATCGGCCCCGGGAATGGGCCGGCTTACCGGTATGCGTGGACCTCGCTGTCGCAGGAGCGGCTCTCTGAACAAGTTGGGGTCTCTTCTGGCTTTGCTGCGCTGCTGTTTCCATGGCAACACCGGCCCCAGGTAAAGTCGAGCGTTATCGTGGTGTTCAAATCAATGCCTTCTCTCTCTACTCTGACTCAATCAATCGCGGTCACAAATCTTTTGCAGGTTTGAGCGTCGGAAGGCAGACAGCTGAGGATTTTCTTGATGGATGGGCAGATGAATTGATTGATTGATTGATTGATTGATTGATTGATTGATTGATTGCAAAGATTGTGGGACCGTCTGTTCCAGCGAGTCATCAGGAAGAATCTCCAGAGGAGCTGTCCGTTTTCATCTTGTCAGCAGTCACCGACAACTTTTCCTCTTTTTATTACAGACGAAAGAATATTTTTCATCCAGCCTCCAGCTGACAAGCTGATCATTGTTTCGACACAATGACAGACGATAACCATCTTCCTAAAATCCTCAGCAAAATTTGGCCGACTTACGCTTCGCCATGCGGAGCTTCCTCTGTGTCACGTGAGACTTTGCGTGAGACTTCCTGTGTGGCACGGGAGACTTCCCGTTTGCAATGAACAACTTCCTTGGTGTCATTTGAGAATTGCCGCGTGTCGTGTGGGACTCGCCATTCGCCATACAACTTCCGGTGTACCATGGCAGACTTTTCTCGTTTGCGGAGTGAGACGCCGGCGCGAGGATCTCACGGCGTCAAGCATACTAGATTTTGTGAACGTTTTGCGTCGGAGCGATGCCGCGGTCGTGTCTCAGATGGACGTGCTAATGAAAGTCTATTCATAGGCCGCTGACATTTAGTGACATTCAGTGGCGGCGCCGCGCTCCAATTACAGGACTCGAGCTGTGTGAAGTTTGCTGCGGATGGAAATAACACGACGCAACCGCTTCATCATCTTCCGAAACGCACATTTGCCATCTGACGAAATCTGTCATTTCAGCATATGCGCACAATATACCGGAAAGAAACACCTTTGAGTTTCCGAGATGTCCTACAAATATGAACACAGGCTTCGGATCTCTTATGAACTTTTACGTCGACTTTTTTGTCACGCCTAGTGCATGGGTGTCTTGAAAGGCGCTTATAAATAAAATGTATTATTATTATTATTATGATAGTTTTGGGTCGAAAAGGTGCAGGACTTACACAGGCCTCTAAGAATGCAAAGGAAAACAACATTGTGATAAATATGCATTTCAATAAAAACGTACATGTATAAAACCGATGGATTTAAGAACCGGGTCAAAAGGGAATGTGATTTATGGCCCCTCGATTCATTTAGGGCGATAAAATCTGCCATCAACTCAGAGATTGAGAGATTTTACATGAAAAGTAGCTTCTGTCAAGGAATGTTTGAAATGAACTCCATTTCACTTTCTCAGCAATGAAAACCTTTTTTGACATTGTTTGAGCTGGAGAGAAAAAAAACTCCAATTGAGCATTTCAATCATTTTTTTGTGTGCGCACAATTTGAAGCCTTGACAATGAAGAGACGTGTTAATCCAAAATGTGTATTTTTTTTTCCTGCTTCCTCCTTTGCAGAATCTCCAATTTTTTTCACGCAATCTTCGTCCCCGCTCGCGTCTGGCATCACAAGTAGGAAGAATCCATTATTGTGGAGAAACTTTTTGATGCTTTTTTTTTTTTTCTTTTTCACCAGTTTTCACAATGTAAAATTGTTCCCAGGTAAACTCTTCATGTTAATGTGTTAAATGTTGGGCGGGGCCATGCAAAGGCAGGGTTAACCCAATGCGGGCATCCATAGACACACCCAGTCTGCAAAAATCGCAACTCACCAATTGATTGACAGGCATAACGTTTGGAAAACTGCACTGACGCCCCATCGACAATTTATTTATTTGTTTGGTTTTTTTAATGGTGATAGGGGAAAACTGGCAATGCCATTTGACTGACCGCACTACCACCTGAGCCGTGCTGTCCCAGTGAACAAATGGCCACTGCAATTTTTGCTTACTCTTTTTGAATTATTTTTTTTTGTTTTGTTTTTTTTTTCTTTTGGGGGCCAGCTCAGCCTCAGGGTGACGCAGGGCTGTGTTGCAGTCCGAATCCGGCGCACACCACATATGTGCCGAGCGGCCCCTGATGAGATGAGAGGCAACAGCCAATGAGATCCCCGGAGCGCCGCCCGAGCCGGCTTCAGCGCCCTCTCCGCCCCGCAGGACTACCCGAGACGCCTCGCCGACTTCCACATCCGGAAGGACGGAGAATAACGACGACGCCCGTCCCGTTTCCAGCGTAGATGTTTCTGAAATGCGCTCCCTCCAACATACCACAAGGTGGCGCACACACTCACAAAGTTAACCTTTCCGAGCTGATCCAGGGTTTGGGTTTCAAAGTAGGATTTCAAATAGTGTTTTGGGTTCCCGATTAAGGTTTTAAACCAAACTCAGTAACTCGGGGACAAGCCAACAAATGAACAAACAAATGCTCATGCACCACAGGTGGCAAATCGCGAGAATGCGGGACTCCACCGTATTATGATTACATGAATAGTACGCCGCTCATACTGACTATTTGGTCATCCGGTAGCACAGAATTTAACAAAAAAAAAAAAAAAAACCAAAGAACACGTCAGCATGTGGTGAGGCGTCACGTTGTTTTCTTTTCGGCAGGAAGTCGACACGCAGACAGAAAAGAAAAGACATCCCGCCTTCTTCCAAATATGTTGTCACAAAAATGTCGGCACAGCGTCCAACAAGGTTTTCCCGCTGCTATGTTTTGTCAACGCACGGCTTGCGCCGCAGACACCATCTTTGATCCCCGCACGGCTGTACTGTCGCCAGAACAGATCAAATATACCGGATGGAAGAATGAATTTGAATGAAAACATGGATATAAACATGTTGAAAGCGTTCTGAAAATGTGATTAAAACAAAGACGAGAAGATGCTAACAATGATGAGGAGGCATTTTTGAGCTTCGGTTTCAGCCAGTGGCGTCCAAGTCATTGACGTTTCTTAAGCAAGCAAGCAAGCCAGCGGGGGCCCTCCCTCATGCCGCTTGTTGACGCGTTAGCTTTGCTCTCAAGAGTCTCCGCTGATGTTCATGCGGTCACAGAGCTCTGTGAGTGGGGGCGGTCGTATGTGAGAGTTAGTCGGGGGCCAAGCTGTCAGATCTCCTCAAGAGACCCAAGAGAAAAAAGTGGCCAACAAAAGACAAAAAAAAAAATCGCTGACATATATATATATTTTTTTTTTAACATTGTCTCACTTTTCATCAATCAGCGGGTAGCATTTCTTCTGGCATTTCGCTAACCCGTAGTGCCACGCTCATGTCAAGCTAAGACCCAATTAGAACATGACCTATCCGTGGCAGAACGAACAAGCAGTGTGCTAACATCATGCTACCACCCGACTGGGACATCTGACAAACATAGGATCCCGTTAACGTCAATGATTCGAGCCGAATGTGGCATCGGACTAGCATCAAGCTAAGACCCAACCGAATGTTCGTTTTGTTTTTGAGCTTTAGTGAGGCCACCAGGGGGGCCTAAAACGAGCAAACTGCATCGGCTGGACTGTTAGCTTGATGCTAACATGAATAGAAAAATACATTGACATGCTAACGTTAGTGTCAATAGTTGCTAGTTAATTTTACAACCCTTCAAGCAACGAATATTTGAACTCAAATCCTCCAACAACACATGTAGGAAGAGAATAACAATTGACAGACAGACACATTTTCTTTATCCTTGATGAGAAATGACTCAAATGACAGCAATTTACTGAGGCATTGTGTTGATGAGGTTCTGTTCTGTTGTTTGATCGTGCCTGTGTGGCGGTACAGTATTATACTGCCTCCTGGTGGGGCACACCAAGAGTAGCAGCACACGGAATTGGATGATTCATTCTTGATATTCTATTTCAAGATCTTACTACTCTGTTTTTACAAAATGCAAAATTATAGAGTGTGATTTTGTTATTGTTTTTGAAATGTGTTTTTTTGGCCTGGGGGCTGAAATTGATGAATGGTGTTTTCATTCTTTCGATGGGAAAGCTGATTTGATATATGAATGTTTTGAGTAACAAGCATGGTCCTGAAAAGAAAAAAATCGTGCCTCAAGGCACCACTGCATTTATTTTGAGTGATGCGTATGAGTTAGGCTCAATCCAAGTCGGCTTCTGGAAGCAAGACGTCCCCATTAGGCGCATGCGGTGACGTCATGTGCCCTGAGGGCGTTGAACGCCGCTCTACTGACCTCTGGCGGCGATCTCCGTAAACTGCAGATGCTGAAGAAGGCATCAATCGTCTTCATGGTTGTGATTTGTAGGATTAATATCAAATAATAATGTCTTCGGGCTTCCACCCCCCCCTCCCCCCAAGAGGCTTAATCTAATGTTCTTTTTATGCTGACGTTTGGAAACTTGTTTCATCTACAAAAGGAAGGACGAGTGGTGCGCAAGGACCGAAAGGTTACTCTCAAGGTTGCACTTTTATGATTATACCAAGACATTATTTCTAAAAAGAATGTCGATATGCAATCATCTGTGGCGTTAATACAATCAGCCGGGCGACTGCTACCATTGACTGAACCTTCACTTTGACTGACACACAAATGTGAGCTGCGAATATAGTGTCATATATGGTTTTTATTTCTGCACACAGAGGATTAGTTCCGTTGTGTGGAAATGTGATTTCTTTCCCGCACACCCATTCATTCAAAGAAATGCATCATATCAAGGTGAGATGGCATCAATGACACATCCAACATCACAAAACGGTGGTGTGCGTGTGTGTGTGTGGAGTGACTGTGGTGCGTGTGTTGCTGCTGCTGATGACAGTGATGAGTGTGACGGCGAGACAGACGACGGTGGTCACTTTGTGTTTGTTGGCAGTCGTTTTGCAGATCACAGGATTAGTCCATCTCCCACGCTGTCCAATTCAGATGATGTACATGGGACTTTCCACTTTACGTCCGTCCGTGGTAGGAACACAACCCTCGATCACTGAAGTCGATACTATACGAGGATACTCCCATACAATATAATAGGAGTCGCTCCGATCGTGATAAGATCAAATTTGATCTGGTACAATTCCATGAAAATGTGCTGATCTCCTGTGACCATCAAATTGGATATAAGATGAGATAAGAAAATCTTTATTTGTCTCGCAATGGAAAAATTCACCATTTACAGCAGCAAAATTTGGAGGGAAGAAAGCAGAAAAACATGACGTATTTGCATGCACAAAATAATATGATATACTTCACGACAATAAAATATACAGTGTGATCAATTCCGATGACAATTCGATGCGATGCGATTTCCTACTCAACTCGAGTGTATTTCGAGAACACTTTAAAACAACCGCCGCTTTAAAGCATCATATATTTTCCCCTCGCTGCCTTCCATCATTTTGACAAAGCTATCGACAGGACGTATGTCCTTTGTTTTCATGTGTCTAAAACGCTTGGCGACATGAAGTCGAAGAGTAAAATGCCAAGTCGGATACTTTCACTCAGTGTGACGTGTTGTCGGCCACTGTCAACACAAAGCCGGCGAAATGTCAACACGATGACAACGCAACACACACTCGATTTTCGGGCGAGCTCAACACTCCTGAGAAAAGGTCCCGAAAGGTTGTCAGTGATGCTTTTCATTGTGGAATAAAGCCATTAGAAAGTCAAAGAGGACTTGGGCATCTTGACTTATTTCACGCTGCGACAATGACACAAACGAGCGGTTATTAGCGCGCGCGGTGACATTTTGGTTTTCGAGGCGTGAAACGACAATTCAGTGGCGAACAAAACTGCCAGTCACGGAGGATTTTGGAGCGAGTTGGGAATAGGGAAAAAAAAAAGTCCTTTTTCAAATGGTGTTTAATTGTAAGCCACATCTCAGTTTGCTAATTGAAACGCTCACTTCCGCTGTATCCGTCCGTGGTGCGAACCACTTTATCGTCAGGAGGGTCGCGGGCGTGCCAGAGCCGATCCCAGCTGACTTTGGGGTACACCCTCAACTTGGTTGCCAGCCATTCACAGGGCACACAGAGACAAACAACGATTCACACAATCACACTTAGGGATGATTTGGAGCGTTCCATGAACCTGGCCCAAATGTTTTTGCCGGCACGGTGAGAACATGCAAACTCCACGCAGAAGGAATCGAACCCCAGACCTCTGCGCTGTGAGGAGGACATGCTAACCAGTCGACAGCGTGCCACCCAATTCCACTGTATTTTTTATGTAATATCCAACATGACCACTGAGTGTCACTAGAATTCATATGTTTTACTTCACTTTTGACTGCAGTCGAGCTTCGTTTCGACCCACTGGACCCCGGTTACGTTTTTCACCGCTAAAACATTTACATCTCAAAGTCCCGATTTCACGTCATTTATTTTCCATTGACTGATTTTGCTTACAACGAACACCTTGATGACATCAACTTGATGGTAACGACCAGATGTTTCCCACAAAATAGTGAAAAGGCCTTCACGACGAACCGCGGGAAGCTAACTGCCGCCGCAAACTTGGCCGTGACCAAAATGTACAGTGCGAGATTCCCTCCATTGTGTAGCCACACTTCTGATCGACTCATATATTGTTGTCCTTCCGGGGGCACAGCACACAAGGTCTGAAACCACTATCTCGTCAATGGAAGTGAATCTCGCCGTCTGTGAAGGCCAAACTTGTTTCTCACCTTCAAAAGGGAGTCTCCCAGACGTCGGTGGGACACATTTTTGTTTGATTGAGCTGTGAAATATTGGCAAATAATAAAAAATAGGTGCTTCCAATACCGTCTTGATTAGATCAGAAATGTAACATGAGTTGTTCAAAATCATTCTTTTCTTTATTTGTGGTAGAATGTGTCATTCCACGTTCACTCTGATATGCCTTTCTTGACTTGTATTTCAAAGCTTGTGGAAACATTGCATTCCCTTGCGCCGCAGACACCATCTTTGATCCCCGCACGGCCGAACTGTCGCCAGAACAGATCAAATATGCCGGATGGAAGAATTTGATGTCATCTGGCTGAAAGAGGAGACATCATGGGCTTCACCAAGCCTGGACCGCCTTGTCCGACACAAACTTGCCGTGAGGCGCTGAAGCTCCGGCTGGAAGAAGAGCCAAGAAGACGGGCGTCTCGGCGCCCTCCGCTGGGGACTTGGTGGCTTTGGGGCCCGCCATGTCGGTGCGCACCCAGCCGGGACAGCACGCGTTCACCAGGATCTGAGCATAACCACCGCAGAATTGCATTCCACAGGAGACATTCAACACCCGCGAGACTTTCCGAAAGGACACCGTGTGCTCTTTACCTGATCGTCTGGTCTCTCTTTGGACAGACGCCTTGCGTGAATCATCGACAGCGTCTGAAAGAACACACGCTGACAGTCACGATGACATTATCGATCAAGACGCGTATTGAGGTAATCCACATTCTGCCGACCTAGTAGTAGTATATAAATTCCAATTATTTTGTCCAAACTCTGCTCTTTTCTTTGTTTTACTTTTTCAATACACGACCTTTCCTTCACTTTTCGTCGACTGCATGTGTCCCAATACTTTTTGTTTTTGGAGTTTCTTCACCCTTGACTTCCGGCCATGCATCCCAATACATTTCTTTCCACATATTTCCTTATTTTTCATCCTTCCCCCCTGGCCCCTCACCCCCACATTTTCTTCCTGTAAAGGTGTCCCAAAACTTTGTCAACACTTGTCTTTAATTTTCACTGCAGGTGAGCCGATGCTTTTGTGCAAACCCCACCTTTGTTATTGGATGTGTCCCGATACTTTTGACTTGCCGTAAGTGTCCAAATACTTTTGTTGAGCCAAACACGTCTCAAGTGCTGATCAAAGTTGCCGTGCTGTACCGTGACACCGATCTTGGAGACTCCGTAGGCGGTCTCGGGCCACCCCCCCTCCTTGTGCTGGCCATTCTTGGCGAGCTCCACGAAGCGCGTCATGAGAGTCGTCAGCTCATCTTCGCTGATGTCCTCGCTGCGGAAACGCTTCTGCAGCTCCTCGCTGCACTTGTGCAGGCTGCGCACGCCCGAGGAGCTCGACACGTTGACCACGCGGCCTGAAAAACAAAGACGACGTGGCTCAAGACGACCACCTGCAGGAAGGAGAGTGTGGGCCAGAGTGTGCGTGTCGCTACCTCCTGCTTTGATGAGCGGCAGGAAGTGGGTCAGCATGTCCCGTGTGGCAAAGTAGTTGGTCCGCAGCGTCACATCGGCTTGCGTGGCAAACGGCGCCGTGTCGTTCACTAAACACGGATGACAAAAAGGCACGGAAAAGTAAGTGTTGTTGGAGTGCGCACACGTGAGGGCGCAGCGGGCTGCCACAGGAGGGAAATGCGGAAGTTTCTATGTGACTGTTTAAGGAGCAAATGAGGGCAAAAAGAAGCATTTGGAGTTGAGCTTCAGGAGCACAGTGAAGGAGTGCCATAAATGCAGCCATCTCGGCAGTGCGGTTTCTCATGCAACCATTGCTGGCAACGGACAGCAGGTCAGGTCATGATTGTTAAATCAATTATTTAAAAAAATTGTCTACCAGCGTTTAAGGTGATACTTATGGCGTGAAAAATACAGTAGGTACTGTAGATTTGTGCTACCTTTAAAAGCAATGGCGGCATTATTGACAAGCACGTCCACGCCGCCATACTTTTGCTTAAAGAAGTCAGCAGCCTTTCTGATGCTGCCAACGTCATTGATGTCCAGCTGGTGGAAGATGGCCTTCAAACCCTCAGCGCTCAAGGACGCTACGGCCTCCTTACCACGCCCCCTATCGGGAAAAAAAGAATGTTTTCATTTTGTATGAGTCTTTTTTGGTGTTGAGGAGGTCACGTGTTCATCATGTGACAAGACATACTCATCTCTGGCAGTGAGGTAGACGTCACCCTGGAAGTCCTTGCACAGCGCCTGCACGATGGCCTTGCCGATGCCTTTGTTGCCCCCCGTTACCACGGCGACCTTGCTGGACATCTCTGGTTGAAGTTGACGTGAGGAAATGTTTAAAGAAGAATGAATGGAAACAATTTATCCGTCCTGCGGAAGAACTATTTTGCCCCACAGGACATGCTGACCCACTTCCTGACGCTCATCAATCGCTAGTTGCAACTGTTGAGGAAATATTGATTCTGAATGTATCATATTGATGGTTGCCATATTTGTGACACAATAGTGGCGACGACAATATCAAGACATGGATGAAGTTGGGTGAGTGTCCGCTGAAAACATGGCCTGCAACTCAGTTTATTTGCTTTCAACAAAGCAGCCAGTGTATGAACAAACAAGCATGTGTTCTTTCTTGGCATACGTAATCAATGAGTGAAAAAAAAATCAGTGAAAAAAAATACCCATTTGAATACTTTGCAATACTTGACGAATGTGATTCCACGCTTGTAGCACGCAGCGTGTCATTTACATCACAACTTGTGAAGATTAACATCTTGCTGTGTACCTTGTACTTCAAGGTGCACTTTATTACAAGTAAAATGTTCCATCGAAAAGAAATGTGATCAAGAGATTTTGTCCATTCCAACAACACCCAGATTTGCTGAGTCATGGTGACACCTTCTCCTTACATCACCGGAAAATTATTGAAAAGAAATATTGTCGATTAGATTTATTTACTGTATTACAGATCATGCATCATAATGTCAAATAGGTGGCATAAACAATGGCACAATAATGAATTTGTTTGCAGGATGAGATAATGGAGTGTGCATCTCAATACAATAGCAGGTGAGCCAAGAATGACATAGAACTTAAGTTAAACTGTGTGTATCACATTTTAACTTAATGAAGTTTTACCCCATTTTAACTTAATGAACTTTGACCCCGACGCATTCTTTAAATTTTGGCGATAGTGTTCAACGGCAAAAAAAAAGCCCTGCAACGTGTCAAACTGGCGCCACAAAAACACATATTGGACATTTTTAACTTGTTCACATGAAACGTCCCGATCAATGAGCACGTTTGATCTTCCGTTACTCTAAATTAACAATCCGTAATCACGGCGTTTATCACAAAAGTATACTTTTACTTCTTAAACGGTCATTTTAAAACTTGCATATAGAAACATTTTGCAAATCATATTTTGTGCACTTGCATAAATGATCTCTAAGCTTTGCTTTCATACCTGTGATCGTTGTTGTGGTGTGCAGCGAAGAAAGAATCTGCTGGAATCCACCAGAAGACGAAATACAAGTACAGCCAGTACTTGTGCGCAGCCTCAACGCGCACACCCGGAAAAACATCCTCCCGCTTCCAATTTCCAGGAGATTTTCCTGGGCAAAATCCTGATAAATTGATTAATAGGTGGTCGGAGTGCTGATTGATGAACACCGCTGTTACAATTTACACGCTTCGTAGTTGCTTCCACGCCGTCGTTCTTGGTTTATTCTTCAAAATCTTGTCTGTTTTGTCGCGGTTGCCTAAGTTGACGTCATGTATGGGAACGCGCTGCCGCCTGCTAGCCAGACACTGAAAATGTAGTCTCGGGATCCTTTGGAGTTAATAGTGCAGTCCCTTTTTTTGTGTCACAGAAACTTCAATGGACATGTGATTGTGTGTATGGAACTTTCACTGTTTTTTTTTTCTCGATGTTGGAAAAAACCTGATTTATCGAGTCATACACGGATCGGCCAAGTGGACGGAAGTGTGGAGAAAAAACATTTTGACCTCCAAATACGTTCAGACTGTCCCCGCAAGTTCGAACATACTTGTAGGCTAAATGCTACGAACGTAGCATTTTCCCTTAATGCGACAGGGTATTAACTTGCGCAAGTGTAAATTAATTTTTTTTTAAAAAAAGCTTTCTTTCATGATGTTAGCAATGCGTTAATCGCAACACTTAGTTCTAAAATGATGTTTAAAAAACAGCTCAGGTCTATGTGATGGAACTCAATGTGTTTGTTTGTTTGTTTCCGTGGATTCAGTCGGCTTTCACTTTTCTCTTCAGCCCCCCTTTAGTCACACACCGTTTTATCCCCCTCACCAGGCTTTGGATGCAACAATCCTCGGAAGTGACACACACACACACACACACACACACACACACACACACACACACTGCTAAACTTAAGTCGGCAATCAAATCCAAAGCAAATGTGACAACTTCATAGTCAATCATCTCTTCAATTCTCACTACGATCACTGTCAACAGTTATTTCTCATATTGGCCAAAAATGAAAACCGTTTAATCTGTCTTTTCCGTTTTGTGTTGAAATGTGAGTTCATTTGTCACTGTTGATTTGATTTATTTATTTATTTTTGCTCATTCCATGAAGGATGTTCAACTCGTCTTTCAATGTCATGTCTCCATCTAGAGTGTGACAGGAAGTGGCCCAGTGGATTTCCTGCGTCCTTATCGTACCACAGGAAGAGGATGAAGATGGAGAGAGAAAGAGAAAGGCCGATGGATTTGTTTCGAAGGAGGAAGGAACAAGGAGTTGGTTGGGCTGAGGAGGAAATGGCTTCAGATATCAGGTGACAGCTTCCAGTGCAAAGGCGTCTCAGGACTTCCTTGGGGCCAAGTCCGCCACCTCTCGAGGGCCCCGTCACCGGAACGTAAGTGATTTGCCTTGTTTCATCGTCACGTTCTCCTTGATGAAAGAGACCACACTCAAAGTCAACGCAAAATTCTCAGTCTTACCAGAAATAAAGTTGTTGTTTTTCATTAAACTGAGAGAATCAAATTAAAAAAAAAAAACAAAAAACAACTCACGTTTGTGAGACAAACTTCAGAATATTACAAGAATATGTTTTAGACTTATTTCTGAGCCATCTTGTAACATTCAACGAACGCTAAACATTTTTGAAACAGAAAAAAAAGTGACACATTTTCATTCAACGTGTGGCATTTTTATTTTGCAATTGTGTTTCCTGTATCGTCTTGAGTCGAGCAGAAAGTGACAAACCAAAATAAGGTTTGGATGAACATTAGAAACAAGAAGCAGCACTTCATGTTCTATCTGGCAAAAGAAAGTTTGAAATCCATCAATAAAAAGTTCCAGTGGTGGCTCCCCCTGGCGCATTCACCAGCAACATCACGTTGAACATCAAAAAGTCAAAGCACACGCTTTCACGTTAGCTCCCAGATTTGATTGGATGTCACTTCCGGCAGGGGAAACGGATGGCGCGGTCACCCCCTCCTTTCTCTCCCCCCCCCCTCGGTTTTAAAAGCAGGCGGCCG
>NW_017842054.1:1305026-1306475 GCF_001891065.2 Hippocampus comes | reverse complement strand
TTCTTTTTATGCTGACGTTTGGAAACTTGTTTCATCTACAAAAGGAAGGACGCGTGGTGCGCAAGGACCGAAAGGTTACTCTCAAGGTTGCACTTTTATGATTATACCAAGACATTATTTCTAAAAAGAATGTCGATATGCAATCATCTGTGGCGTTAATACAATCAGCCGGGCGACTGCTACCGTTGATTGAACCTTCACTTTGACTGACACACAAATGTGAGCTGCGAATGTAGTGTCATATACGATTTTATTTCTGCACACAGTGGATTAGTTCCGTTGTTTGGAAATGTGGTTTCTTTCCCGCACACCCATTCATTCAAAGAAATGCATCATATCAAGGTGAGATGGCATCAATGACACATCCAACATCACAAAACGGCGGTGTGCGTGTGTGTGTGTGGAGTGACTGTGGTGCGTGTGTTGCTGCTGCTGATGACAGTGATGAGTGTGACGGCGAGACAGACGACGGTGGTCACTTTGTGTTTGTTGGCAGTCGTTTTGCAGATCACAGGATTAGTCCATCTCCCACGCTGTCCAATTCAGATGATGTACATGGGACTTTCCACTTTACGTCCGTCCGTGGTAGGAACACAACCCTCGATCACTGAAGTCGATACTATACGAGGATACTCCCATACAATATAATAGGAGTCGCTCCGATCGTGATAAGATCAAATTTGATCTGGTACAATTCCATGAAAATGTGCTGATCTCCTGTGACCATCAAATTGGATATAAGATGAGATAAGAAAATCTTTATTTGTCTCGCAATGGAAAAATTCACCATTTACAGCAGCAAAATTTGGAGGGAAGAAAGCAGAAAAACATGACGTATTTGCATGCACAAAATAATATGATATACTTCACGACAATAAAATATACAGTGTGATCAATTCCGATGACAATTCGATGCGATGCGATTTCCTACTCAACTCGAGTGTATTTCGAGAACACTTTAAAACAACCGCCGCTTTAAAGCATCATATATTTTCCCCTCGCTGCCTTCCATCATTTTGACAAAGCTATCGACAGGACGTATGTCCTTTGTTTTCATGTGTCTAAAACGCTTGGCGACATGAAGTCGAAGAGTAAAATGCCAAGTCGGATACTTTCACTCAGTGTGACGTGTTGTCGGCCACTGTCAACACAAAGCCGGCGAAATGTCAACACGATGACAACGCAACACACACTCGATTTTCGGGCGAGCTCAACACTCCTGAGAAAAGGTCCCGAAAGGTTGTCAGTGATGCTTTTCATTGTGGAATAAAGCCATTAGAAAGTCAAAGAGGACTTGGGCATCTTGACTTATTTCACGCTGCGACAATGACACAAACGAGCGGTTATTAGCGCGCGCGGTGACATTTTGGTTTTCGAGGCGTGAAACGACAATTCAGTGGCGAACAAAACTGCCAGTCACGGAGGATTTTGGAGCGAGTTGGGAATAGG